>NC_069500.1:787426082-787523582 GCF_027579735.1 Bombina bombina
GCGAATTCATCTGAGACCATTACAACTGTGCATGCTCAGTCAGTGGAATGGGGATTATACAGACTTGTCTCCGACGATACAAGTAGATCAGAGGACCAGAGATTCACTCCGTTGGTGGCTGACCCTGGACAACCTGTCACAGGGGATGAGCTTCCGCAGACCAGAGTGGGTCATTGTCACGACCGACGCCAGTCTGGTGGGCTGGGGCGCGGTCTGGGAACTCCTGAAAGCTCAGGGTCTTTGGTCTCGGGAAGAATCTCTTCTCCCGATAAATATTCTGGAACTGAGAGCGATATTCAATGCTCTCAAGGCTTGGCCTCAGCTAGCAAAGGCCAAATTCATACGGTTTCAATCGGACAACATGACGACTGTTGCGTATATCAACCATCAAGGGGGAACAAGGAGTTCCCTGGCGATGGAAGAAGTGACCAAAATCATTCAATGGGCGGAGACTCACTCCTGCCACTTGTCTGCAATCCACATCCCAGGAGTGGAAAATTGGGAAGCGGATTTTTTGAGTCGTCAGACATTTCATCCGGGGGAGTGGGAACTCCATCCGGAAATCTTTGCCCAAATTACTCAATTGTGGGCATTCCAGACATGGATCTGATGGCCTCTCGTCAGAACTTCAAGGTTCCTTGCTACGGGTCCAGATCCAGGGATCCCAAGGCGACTCTAGTAGATGCACTAGTAGCACCTTGGACCTTCAACCTAGCTTATGTATTCCCACCGTTTCCTCTCATCCCCAGGCTGGTAGCCAGGATCAATCAGGAAAGGGCATCGGTGATCTTGATAGCTCCTGCGTGGCCACGCAGGACTTGGTATGCAGACCTGGTGAATATGTCATCGGCTCCACCATGGAAGCTACCTTTGAGACGGGACCTTCTTGTTCAAGGTCCGTTCGAACATCCGAATCTGGCCTCACTCCAACTGACTGCTTGGAGATTGAACGCTTGATTTTATCAAAGCGAGGGTTCTCAGATTCTGTCATTGATACTCTTGTTCAGGCCAGAAAGCCTGTAACTAGAAAAATCTACCATAAAATATGGAAAAAATATATCTGTTGGTGTGAATATAAAGGATTCCCATGGAACAAGATAAAAATTCCTAAGATTCTATCCTTTCTTCAAGAAGGTTTGGAGAAAGGATTATCTGCAAGTTCTTTGAAGGGACAGATTTCTGCTTTATCTGTTTTACTTCACAAAAAGCTGGCGGCTGTGCCAGATGTTCAAGCTTTTGTTCAGGCTCTGGTTAGAATCAAGCCTGTTTACAAACCTTTGACTCCTCCTTGGAGTCTCAATTTAGTTCTTTCAGTTCTTCAGGGGGTTCCGTTTGAACCCTTACATTCCGTAGATATTAAGTTATTATCTTGGAAAGTTTTGTTTTTGGTTGCAATTTCTTCTGCTAGAAGAGTTTCAGAGTTATCTGCTCTGCAGTGTTCTCCTCCTTATCTGGTGTTCCATGCAGATAAGGTGGTTTTGCGTACTAAACCTGGTTTTCTTCCGAAAGTTGTTTCTAACAAAAACATTAACCAGGAGATAGTCGTGCCTTCTTTGTGTCCGAATCCAGTTTCAAAGAAGGAACGTTTGTTGCACAATTTGGATGTAGTTCGTGCTCTAAAATTCTATTTAGATGCTACAAAGGATTTCAGACAAACATCTTCCTTGTTTGTTGTTTATTCTGGTAAAAGGAGAGGTCAAAAAGCAACTTCTACCTCTCTCTCTTTTTGGCTTAAAAGCATCATCAGATTGGCTTACGAGACTGCCGGACGGCAGCCTCCTGAAAGAATCACAGCTCATTCCACTAGGGCCGTGGCTTCCACATGGGCCTTCAAGAACGAGGCTTCTGTTGATCAGATATGTAAGGCAGCGACTTGGTCTTCACTGCACACTTTTACTAAATTTTACAAATTTGATACTTTTGCTTCTTCTGAGGCTATTTTTGGGAGAAAGGTTTTGCAAGCCGTGGTGCCTTCCATCTAGGTGACCTGATTTGCTCCCTCCCATCATCCGTGTCCTAAAGCTTTGGTATTGGTTCCCACAAGTAAGGATGACGCCGTGGACCGGACACACCTATGTTGGAGAAAACAGAATTTATGTTTACCTGATAAATTACTTTCTCCAACGGTGTGTCCGGTCCACGGCCCGCCCTGGTTTTTTAATCAGGTCTGATAATTTATTTTCTTTAACTACAGTCACCACGGTATCATATGATTTCTCCTATGCAAATATTCCTCCTTTACGTCGGTCGAATGACTGGGGAAGGCGGAGCCTAGGAGGGATCATGTGACCAGCTTTGCTGGGCTCTTTGCCATTTCCTGTTGGGGAAGAGAATATCCCACAAGTAAGGATGACGCCGTGGACCGGACACACCGTTGGAGAAAGTAATTTATCAGGTAAACATAAATTCTGTTTTTTAAGTTAACTTTACAGATACTTAAAATAAAATTATTTTTTTATAAACATATATTGAAAAAAGAATTCAGGTAATTTATAAACTTTAAGGGCACACAAAGGACTAGATTACCATTTTAGTTAGTGTGCATTAACATTGTTTGATTGAAAAGTCAGTAGCACTCATACTGCATGTCAAAAAGTAATATTTTAGCGCTTAATTGATGGTCTACGGCACGCTAACATCTGGATGTCGGATAGTGTGGGCTTGCTAAATCCCTACCATAATAGACTTCTATAGGAGTATGCTGAAAAAATTGTGTTGACTTTTTTGTAAGCTGATGGTGTGCTAAGCACCCACTCAAGTAGGAGTTCTTCATTTAGTTATATACTATAGTATTTTATTAAAAACATAATTTATGTAAGAACTTACCTGATAAATTAATTTCTTTCAAAGCGGCAAGAGTCCATGAGCTAGTGATGTATGGGATATACATTCCTACCAGGAGGGGGCAGTTTCCCAAACCTTAAAATGCCTATAAATACAACTCCCACCATACACCTACCTCAGTTTTAACGTATAGCCAAGTAGTGAGTTGTAAAAAGGAATAAAAAAGCATACAAAAAGAGGAACTGGAAAAAAATAATGTGCTTTTATACAAAAAATCATAACCACCAAAAAAAAGGGTGGGTCTCATAGACGCTTGCCACTATGAAAGAAATTAATTTATCAGGTAAGTTCTTACATAAATTATGTTTTCTTTCATGTAAGTGGCAAGAGTCCATGAGCTAGTGATGTATGGGATATAATACCCAAGATGTGGAAATCCACAGAGTCACTAGAGAGGGAGGAATAAAATAAAAACCGCTATTTCCACTGAAAAAATTAAATCCAAATAATAATTAAGTTTTCTTAAATTTAAAAAAACTCAAATCATAGGCAAAGGAATCAAACTAAGACAGCTGCCTGAAGAACTTTTCTACCAAAGACTGCTTCTGAAGAAGCAAATACATTAAAATGGTAAAACTTAGTAAATGTATGTAAAGAAGACCAAGTTGCTGCTTATCAAATCTGATCAACTGAAGCTCCATTCTTGGAAGCCCAAGAAGTGGAAACTGATCTAGTAGAATGAGCTGTAATTCTCTGAGGCGGACACTGCCCCGCCTCCAAATAAGCCTTGTGAATCAAAAGTTTCAACCAAGATGCCAAAGAAATGGCCTGGAACCAGAGAAAATAACAAATAGACTAGAAGTCTTTCTGAAATCCTTAGTAGCCTCAACATAGTATTTCAAAGCTCTTACCACATCCAAAGAATGTAGAGATCTCTCAAGAGAATTCTTAGGATTAGGACATAAAGAAGGAACAACAATTTCCCTACTAATGTTGATAGAATTCACAACCTTAGGCAAACATTTAAACAAAGTCCTTAAAACCGCTTTATCTTGATGGAATATCAGATAAGGAGACTCACAAGAGAGAGCAGACAACTCAGAAACTCTTCTAGCAGAAGAGATAGTCAAAAGAAATAACACTTTTCAAGAAAGTAGTTTAATATCCAAAGAATGCATAGGCTCAAAAGGAGGAGCCTGCAAAAGCCTTAAAACCAAATTAAGACTTAATAACAGGTTTGACAAGAGTTGGACTCGGCCCAAGAAAGTATCCAATATACTTCTTTCATTGCTAAAGAGCTGAAAGTCCCTCCCTGATGATTGACATGTGCCACTGTTAGTGTCTGTCTGAAAACGAATGAAAAGTTCTCTCTTTAATAGAGGCCAAGCCTGAAGAGCTCTGAAGATAGCACAGAGTTCTAAAATATTGATTGGTAACATCGCCTCTTGAGGTTTCCAAGCCCCTTGTTCTGTCAGAGACCCCCAGACAGCTCCCCAACATGTAAGACTTACGTCCGTTGAGATCACAGTCCAGGAAGGACGAATAAAAGAGGCCCCTCGAACAATACGGTGATGGTCCAGCCACCAAGACAGAAAGAGTTGAATGTTGGGATTTAAGTATATCAGTTGTGATATCCGAGTATGATCCCTGCAACATTGATTCAGCATGCAAAGCTGCAAAGGTCTCATATAAAAACGAGCAAAGGGGATCGCGTCCGATGCTGCAGTCATAAGACCTAAAACTTCCATGCACAAGCCACTGAAAGGAAAGATCGAGATTGAAGGTTTAGACAAGTTAAACCAATTTCATTCTCCTCTTGTCTGTTACAGACAGAGTCATGGACTCTATCTGGAAACCTAAAAAGGTGACCCTTGTTTGAGAAATCAAACTCTTTTGTAAATTGATCCTCCAACCATGCATTTGAAGAAACCACACTAGTGTGAGATTCTGCTAAATGAAAAGACTGAGCTAGCACCAAGATATCGTCCAAATAAGGAAACACTGCAATACCCTGCACTCTGATTACAGATAGAAGGACACCGAGAACCTTCGAAAAGAATCTTGGAAAAGCGACAAACTGGTAATGCTTGTCTAGAAAAGAGAATCTCAGAAACCGATAGTGGTCTTGATGAATTAGAATATGAAGATAAGCATCCTGTAAGTCTATTGTGGACATAAAATGCCCTTGCTGAACAAAAGGCAGAGTAGTCCTTATAGTCACCATCTTAAAAGTTACAAAATGATTTAAAAGTTTCAGATCCATAACTGGTGTGAAATATTTGAATAGAACCCCAAACCCTGTTCCTGTAGAGGAACTGGAACAGTCACCCCTGAAAGCTCTAGGTCTGAAACACATTTCAGAAAAATCTGAGCCTTCACAGGATTTGTTGGAACATGAGAAAGAAAGAATCTTCCCACAGGAGGTTTCACTCTGAAACCTATTCGATACCCTTGAGACACAATATTCTGAATCCACTGATTCTGAACAGAACCTGACAAAATTTCCTGAAATAATTTAAATCTGCCCCCCACCAGCTGAACTGGATTGAGGGCCATACCTTCATTTAGTCTTGGGGGCTGGATTTTTTTTTTTTTTATTGAAGGAAATATTCTTATAACAAAAATAAAATAAAAGTATGATACATAAATCAAAGCTAAGGACTCGCAGGTCCTTTAAAGATTTTTCACATAAATAATAAAGTAATACCGGCAAATTGAGATTGAGGACTGTTCCGGGTACAAAATGAGTCACATATAATTCTTAAAATATACCAGACCCTAGAATACTGTGAATAACACGTAACTGGAAAATATACGACACTTAGAGCCAACCGACAACATTATGGGACCCTAATGTATAATGTCACTAGACTTTAGCCTATGCCTGACTTGTAGAAATAATTTATCTTATGGGTGGCCCCACTTTTGAGTATACAGCTATACTGGGTCTTGTATAAAGGGGTAGTTTACCATTATAAAGAAGTAAGGCTGGTGTGTTTGGAATATTTTACATCTGGTTGATATGAACAGCAGTGTTGGTGCAACATAAGCGCCAGTTCTACTGCAAAATATGGGCTGTATGTTGATAAGCTCCGAACCGCTACAAACTACCTCATCATGCTGTGTATGAGATTGTGTTGGCTAATCTTGAGTTGGCATATTCTTAAATTAAGCTTCCTTTATGTTAGCTTCCTCGTGGCCCTGGCCAGGATTTGGTTTTTTATAAGGCTTGGTTTTATTCCAATTTGAAGATGGCCTCCAATTGGAACCAGAGGCCTTAGGGGAAGGAGTAGACTTTTGTTCCTTATTCTGACAAAAGGAACGAAAACGATTAGGCGCCTTAAATTTATTATTAGACTTTTTATCTTGGGGTAAAAAAAACTACCTTCCACCCCAGTGATAATGGAAATGACAGAATCCAATTGAGAACCAAATAAATTCTTACCCTGGAAAGATAAAGATAGTAATCTAGATTTAGACACAATGTCAGCATTCCAAGATTTAAGCCATAAAGCTCTTCTGGCTAAAATAGCTAAAGACATAGATTTAACATCGATCTTAATAATGTCAAATATAGCATCACACATGAAATGATTAGCATGTTGAAAAAGAAGAATAATGCTAGATAAATCAGTATCTTCTACCTGACGAGCTAAACTGTCCAACCAAAAAGTTGAAGCAGCAGCCACATCAGCCATAGAAATGGCAGGTCTAAGAATATAACCATAATGTTAATTAGCTTTTCTTAGATAAGATTCAATAAGGGGAGAAATTAAAGCATATTTAGTGGTTCTAAAACGCAAATATCTAGCCAGAGATATGGAGTTGGCCTCACAACTACGCAACGCATATAACTCTTACATCAGTGATCCCTCTAGGGTGTTCTGGGAAAAATACCAAAGAACCAAAAAAGAAAGAGAACTATTCCTAACTCAGAAAGTTGCACAAGATGATCTTAAAAAGAGGCTTTTTTTTACAGGCATGGAGGAAAAGCAGGGAAATTCCTTGCAAACATAACTAAATTACAAAAAAGGAGGGTTATAATTGAAGCTATTAAGACTCCAACAGGATGTTCTACAAATATCAAAGAAGTCTGGGATCTATAACAGTCACCCAGCAGACCGAGCTCTCAAGGTGGAGATAGGAGATCTGTAGTGGAACACAAGGGAACACAGAGGTGCCTATATGGCCTAGTACTGTCTTATGCCAAAAGCAATGGTATGTGTGGTAAGGTATATACTCACAAAATGTAAAGCATCTCCTTTGATGCTAGTCAGACAGGAAGGGATCAATCAAGTCACCCAACAGACTGTATCAGGGTGTGATGCAGAGCATGTGCTGCAGTGTCTGTTGAGAAAGTTGTTGGCTTCCTGTGCAGCTGCTGCTGGAGTACAACTTTCTCAACAGACACTGCAGCACATGCTCTGCATCACACCCTGATACAGTCTGTTGGGTGACTTGATTGATCCCTTCCTGTCTGACTAGCATCAAAGGAGATGCTTTACATTTTGTGAGTATATACCTTACCACACATACCATTGCTTTTGGCATAAGACAGTACTAGGCCATATAGGCACCTCTGTTTTCCCTTGTGTTCCACTACAGATCTCCTATCTCCACCTTGAGAGCTCGGTCTGCTGGGTGACTGTTATAGATCCCAGACTGCTCCCATTGCACTAACTGGAGTGCATCCTAGATTGTGAGTTGAATACAATACAATCTGATAGTTCACCTGTTTGGATCAAACAATATTAGGCCATGTGGCGCATCTGTCTTCTTCTCTGTTTATAGGTTACCCTTTCGGATCCAGGCCGGGTCTGCTACAGATTGCTGCCTCAACAACATCTTATTTTTACATACCTAATATAAATTGTTGGAATATAATGTTATATTGCTACTTTGCTGAATTGTTATATATTGTTGTAAATTAATAATTTGCTGAATTACTTCTGTGAATAGATATTTGTATATCACTATTATCCAGTCAATCATAATCTGTGCATTTTATTTACTATCTTTTATAATACACAACATATTGTGCATAAATTCTCTTAGGGCGCCCCCTATCCTATAGAAATATCAAAGAAATTCAAAAGTATATTTCCTTGTATTTTCAAGAAGTGTATGACGATACTCTAGTAAATATACAATCCAAAAATAATTTTTGGAAGGAAATACAGGTTCCAAGATTAGAGCGGGCTAGATTAGACGAATTAAACTCTCCTATCACAACCCTAGAAGTAACGAATGCCATTAAAAAATTGTCAATTAACAAAGCTGCAGGGCCAGACCAGCTAACTGCAGAACTATACAAAATCCTGTCTGAAGACATAACCCCATTGTTAAAAGCGATGTTCAATCAATATTTTATTGAAAACATTAATTGTTCTAAATATTTTGGTGCAACAGTCTTGATTCTTAAAAAAAACAAAAATCCAGAGGAGATTGGGTCGTATAGACCAATGTCGCTATTAAATAGTGATTATAAAATACTGATGTCTATAATAGTCCATAGAATTAAACAACTTATTGGTGTATTAATACATAGAGATCAGGTCGGCTTCATGCCGGGAAGAAGCTGTGCGCGCAATCTCCATAAATTACAATTAATACTTAATCTTTTTCAAAATCAATCAGGTAAGAGAGGTGCTACACTAGATCCAGATGCAGCAATAGTCTCAATTGACACGGAGAGGGCCTTCGACTCCATTACTTGGGATCATCTTTTCACAGCACTACAGAAGTATGGAGTCGAGGGGCCTTTCCTCCAGTTCATTTCTCTAATATATAAGTCGGCTGCAGCCGCTGTTATTGTAAATGACACTTTGTCAAAATATTTTAGTATACATAAGGGAGTCAGACAGGGATGTCCACTGTCCCCTTATTTGTTTAACTTGGCACTAGAACCTCTTGCCATTCAACTCAGAAAAGATTTGGACAGCATCAGGATAGGTAAAAGGAGAGTAACAACACTATTATATACCGACGACCTACTAGTATTACTATCCAACACCAAAAAGAATGTCCCAGCCTTAACACAAATATTGCAAGACTTTGGAACCTTTACAGGTTATAAAGTCAATTCTTCAAAATCAGAAATCTATTGGTTATATAAAAATAAGAAATCGGTGCAATCTTTTCCTTTTAGGGAAGCAAAAGATTTTTTTTGTCTATCTAGGTATTAGGTTGTCGATTAACTATAGAGACTGGTATGATTTTAATTACCCGCCAATCTTTCTGAAAATAAAACATGATCTGGAAAAATGAGAATTTGAGATTTGAGATATCAAACAGGGAGTTTTATGCATTTTTGCAGATTAGACATTATCTACATGAATAATTCAGAATAATACAGAATCAGAGTCCTGGGACAAAATAGAACCCGCTATAATACTCTTTCGGGCAGGGAATTATTGTATTTCAACTATCTACAAACTGGTTGAGAACACTTTTGGGCAAAGTAATGTTCAAAGACTAGCGGATATATGGCAGGTCACAGTAGAGGAAATTCAGGCAAGTTTTAATTTGGTTGACAGATCAACAATCGCCTCTTCCTGGAGAGAATCACACACAAAAATCATAAATAGAACATACATTACTCCCCAGATAAAGGCTAGATGGGACAAAACCCTAGGTAGCTGCCATAAATGTAAAACCATAAATGCGGACCTTGAACACTGTTTTTGGAGTTGCAGGAAAATTACAAATTTTTGGTATAAAATCACGAACTGGGCGTGCAAAATTAATAAAAATAATATACAGTTTAAGGAAAAGCACATCTTTTTTTTAATAGGGCAGGAGGATCCAGCATACAAAAATATTCGGCAACTTAACATGTTAATCATTACGGGTAGACTACTGATATTAAAATATTGGAAAGCCCAGAGAGCTCCCAGTCTGAAGGAATTCATACAAAAACTTAAAAAACAATTAATATTAGAACAAATGGACACCTCAATAGATTCAGAGAACAAAATTAAGCAATTCTTCTACAAATGGAAAAACATTATTATCAGCTTCCCCAAAGAAATACAAAAACAAATAACTTCCCCCTTTAGGGGCACTATTTATATGGAATTAGCCATTGCTAACGGTGAATATGATCTTAGGTAGCCCAGTGGCATGGTGGTGATCGAGAGGAGTCAGGGTATTGAGGAGGGGGGGGGGGGTGGAAGAGGAGAAAAATCATTTTTCCCTTTTTTTTCTTTCTTCTTCTTCTTCTTTTCAATTGTTAAGAAAATCACCGGTCAGTATGCTAAATAATTGAAATAATTTTCTTTCCTTTTTTTTTTCTTATAATTATTATGGGTGTTAGTTCAGTTTAAGTTAAACTGTTTCGGCTAGACAAACAATATATGAATACTACTTATTCTTTCTTTTGATGTATAATTATGATTGTACAGATGTATATTAATATTTTAGTAATTGTGATGTCGAAGGATTATTGTGTATAACACCCATAGAATATTGCTTGTTATTGTTTACCAATCTAATGGAATTGTATGCTGAATTGGTTAATAAATATATACATATAAAAAAAAAAGATTCAATCTTTCTATTTAAAGGATCCTTAAAAGAAGTACTATCTTCTATAGGGATAGTAGTACGTTTGGCAAGAGTGGAAATAGCCCCATCAACCTTAGGGACTTTTCCCCAAAACTCTAAATTAGCCACAGGTAAAGGATACGACTTCTTAAACCTAGAAGAAGGATTAAAAGAAGAACCAGGCTTAGACCATTCCTTAGTAATCATATCAGATCAGAAACAGCATCTGGAATAGGAAAAACCTCAGGTGCAACCTTAGGAGGTTTAAAAACAGAATTTAAATGTTTGCTGGCTTTGTTATCAAGAGGACTAGACTCTTCAATACCTAAAGTAACCAGAACTTCCTTCAACAAAGAACAAATATAATCAATCTTAAACAGATAGGAAGATTTGTCAATTTCAGAATCTGATTCAGGATCCTCTGAACCAGAGAAGTCCTCATCAGCAGAGGATATTTCAGTATGCTGTTGGTCAATACAAAGGTCATCAGAATTATGAGAAGTTTTAAAAGACCTTTTACATTTATTTGAAGGCAGAATAGCAGACATAGCCTTATCTATAGCTGCAGCAATATAATTCTTTACATCTGCAGGAATATCAGTGACATTAGATGTTGACGGAACAACAGATGATGTATTAGTACTAATAGAAACATTATCAGCATGCAAAAGCTTGTCATGACAGATGCCACATAATTGGGCTGAAGAAATAACATCAGTTCATTTACAACAGACACACTTAGCTTTGGTAGAACTGTGTTCAGGCAGCATGGTTTCTACAGCAACATCAGAGGCAAGATCAGACTGAGACATCTTGCAAAATGTAAAAAGATAAAAATAACATTTAAACAAAATATCCAATTTCCTCATATAGCCGTTTCAGGAATGGGAAAAAATGCTTATGTTAAAGTAAGATGCAAAAAAATAAGCATCATAGCTCTAAAAATATGAAAAGAACCAGAAGCATAAAAGGAAAAGGGGTAATATACAAAAAAAAATTGCTGCCAAGTATGACGCAAAAGGAAGTGAAAAAATTTTTGGGCGCCAAAGCTAACACCAGGAAATGATGCAACTCGCGTCATAACAAGCGTGACTTTGGCCAAAATAACTCACTTCAACAAAGACGCGGGAAATTACGAGACTTGTGTCACCCTAGACGCAATTCCGCAAAATTTTTAGAAAAACAAAGTCAAATTGAAAGAACTGGAACCCCAGGTAAGAAAAAAATAAAATAATCTTCCCAAACATAAATTCCATACTGAAACTGATACTCTGCAGAAAAGGGAAATATACATAGACCTGACTCATGACAAATATAAGCAAAAACATATATTTAAAACTTTACAATATAATATAAAGCGCCAAACATAGCTGAGAGTGTCTTAAAAAATGATACATACTTACCAGAAGACACCCATCCACATATAGCAGACAGCCAAACCAGTACTGAAAAATATCAGCAGAGGTAATGGTATAGGAATATAAAATCGATCTGAAAAGGGAGGCAGGGGATGAATCCCTGCGACCGATTACAGAGAGCCTATGAATAGATTTCCCATGAGTGAAACCATAAAATCAATAGGCAATACTTCCATCTCATCCCTCTGACAAACACTGTACTCTGAGAAGCATTGGACTTAGAAGCGCCTACCACAGAAGAAATCAAGCACAACTTACTTCACCACCTCCATAGGCAAAGTTTGTAAAAACTGAGGTATGTCTGGTGGTAAGTGTATTTATAGGCATTTTGAGGTATGGGAAGCTTTGCCCCCTCCTGGTAGGAATGTATATCCCATATGTCACTAGCTCATGGACTCTTGCCACTTACATGAAAGAAATGTAAGCATAAAATACTTTATACATACATACATACTAGGGTTGCCAATTCCACCATGTTTTCTTGGAAGTGATTAGTTACACATGCTGCACGGTGTGCAGGGAGAAATATGAATAGTGCTGTCCAGGGGCACAATACGTGTTCTTCCCTGCACACCCTGCAACATGTGTAAATCATAACTGTCCAGGAAAACATGGTCGAGTTGGCAACCATAATACATACAAGCATATATACACACACATACAAATACAGACACTTACATATACACCTTTGAGCCCTTTCCAGTCCAGTACCTTGTCATACACCATATCCCTTTACTTTTACTATTTTAAAACCTTTTAGTCAATAATACGACTTTGTTTTAGATTTAATATACTTTTCATGTGTTTTGTTATGCAAAGTATCAAGTGAAAATGGTTTACTTCAGGTTTTCAAAACCTCGAGATTTTTCAGCAGTATCTAATGAAAATTAAACTATTATTCAGACAGGGCATGAAATTTTAAACAACTTTCCAATTTACTTTTATCATCAAATTTACTTTGTTCTATCTGTATATTTTGTTGAAAGCTAAATCTAGGTAGGCTTATATGCTAATTTCGAAGTCCTTGAAGGCCACCTCTGCATTTTGACAGTTTTTTCACAGCTAGACAGCGCTAGTTCATGTGTGTAATATAGATAACATTGTGCTCACGCCCGTGGAGTTACTTATGAGTCACCACTGATTGGCTAATATGCAAGTCTGTCAAAAGCTCTGAAATAAGGGGGCTAAAGAGGCCTAGATAGAAGGTAATCACAGAGGTAAAAAGTATATGAATATAACAATGATGGTTATGCAAAACTGAGGAATGGGTTATAAAGGGATTATCTATTTTTTTCAACAATATAATTTCTGGAGTAGACTCTCCCGTTAACTCACACTTGTGAGGACTAATATTGCTCACTCTGCTCTCCATTTAAAGTATAGGGCTCGCTAAAAAATTATTGGCCACATTAAAGGGGCAGTAAACTTACAAACTAATGTTATATAATTCTGCACATAGTGCAGAATTATATAACATTAGCTTACCGGCACATTTATACTTTAAAGGATTGCAGAGAAATTGTAACTAAAACCTTCTTTTACCAGAACGCCGCTCCTTGCTCTACTGAGCGGGTCTGGATTTTACACAGAGCATCTGGTCTAGTAGCGGGAGCGAGCTACATTAATTTTAATGGCGAGACCGGGCACACAGTGTTGCAGATATGTGCTGTGTAAAATCCAGACCCGCTCAGTAGAGCAAGGAGTGGCGTTCTGGTAAAAGAAGATTTTAGTTACAATTTCTCTGCAATCCTTTAAAGTATAAATGTGCCGGTAAGCTAATGTTATATAATTCTGCACTATGTGCAGAATTATATAACATTAGTTTGTAAGTTTACTGCCCCTTTAAGATTCTCTTGTTAACTGTTTTTTTACCATCCACTTGTAAAACCAGATTGTGCATTGTTCTTAATGCAGGACCATGTACAACATAACACTACCTGCACTATTATTTGTGCTCCACTTGTAATCTAAGCCAAAATGTTTAATTAATAACATACTTTATATATTCATTGTTTATTTTGCCATTTAGTAACTTTGAAAATTGTCTTTTTATCATACACCCTAGAGCAGTGATGGCTAACCTTGGCGCCCCAGATGTTTTGCAACTACATTTCCCATAATGCTTAGGCACTCGGAATTGTTGTACAGAAACTTCAGGGGTGCTATCACTGCTCTAGGGAGTGTGAAAAAAAGACAATGAGTGTCTGACTCAACTACACCATAACCGCTTTGAGCAGTGCACAAACTTATTTACAGCTAGCTGTAATTTGTCACAATGAAGGGAGATAGGATAAACTTTATTACCAGGGATTTCAAGTTGTATATTATTGATTTGCAAGATATTATGCATTGTGTCTTGTATGTGTCTGTTCAGAGTGTTTTTGAAACATTTATTTTGTATGCAAATATTTTGCAATTCAGTGCTTAATTATTGATCTATAGTACACATTTATATATAAAAAAGACTTGAAGTGCCTTTAATACATAAATATGTGTAGAAAAGATACATATTTTGGGTCATACGTTGGGTTAAGAAGTATCAGTATTTTTACTTTAACAAGATAATGCAATAAGTGATTAACATACTTGGGCCACAAGTAAGGTCATTCTTAATTTAAATATGGACAACTGTCATAATTGATTGCATCTGTCATTACATTACACGTTTTATAATTGGCATGCAGATAAATGTGTCTAGGGTCACACATAGAATTAATCTAGGTGCTAGAGGCTGGCATTAAACCTAGGAATCTTTCCAAGAGCACTCAGCTACAACAGTAGCGCATAGAGAATGCAAAATGGGATTACTGGGAGTGGCCGGATCTATCATCAGCTACCATTTTTCTATATATCTCATTACAATTGCTAACTAATGGACTGAGTATCCTGGTATGTATTAGGACACTAGCCAAAACATAAGTGTAGACGCAAACTGCAAAAAGCATTCATGTCTATGATATTGTAGATAGTTCACACCTTTAAAATGCCAAATACGGCTTTAAATGTATTTTGAAGGGTACTCCTGGAAGGAAATTGCTTAGCATGAGCAACTAATATTTAAAGGGATACTAAACCCAAATATTTTATTTAATGATTCAGACAGAGCATACAATTTTAATTAACTTTCTAATTTACTCCTATTATCAATTTTTCTTTGTTCTCTTGCTATCTTTATTTAAAAAGCAGGAATGTAAATCTATGAAGCCACCCCATTTTTGGTTCAGATCCTCAGTTACACTTGCGTATTGGTGGCTAAATGTATCCGCCAATAAGTAAGCGCTATCCATGGTGCTGAACCTAAAATGGGCCGGCTCCTAAGATTTACATTACTGCTTTTTAAATAAAGATAGCAAGAGAACAAAGAAAAATTGATAATAGCAATACATTAGAAAGTTGCTTAAAATTGCATGCTCTGTCTGAATCATGAAAGAAAAAAAATTGGGTTTAGTGTCCATTTAAGTTACACATTGCCAAGGCTGTAAGAATGGCATAAATACTGGTGTAACAGGAACAGAATCTCAATGGTTAAAAGTCTTGTGGTGGAATCCAACTGGCAAATATCTGCCAAATCACAACTAGCCTGCAGTGTTACAAAAAGCTAAGCAAAGGGCAGAGTAGGGGAGGTTGATCTGTCATCAGGTTCCCTGTGTCTGTAGATCTAATTACGCATGTTACTTAACGGATTGAGTGTCCCACATAAATGTAATTACCAGCAAGAAAGAGAGGATGAGCCAAGGTAGAAACGTTTTATAAGCAGTAGGTGGATATTTTCCTTTATTTAACAATTTGGCTCAGTTCTGTTCTCTGTTAGTCTCATTACCGGCTTTCCTTGTTTTTCACCTAATAGAGATATTTCATGTTAACTTGTTATTTTATTTTTAAATGTAGCTGGTGGGTCAAGTAGGATGTAGAGAATGAGGGCTGTCTTCATTATCATTATGTCAATCTAGCTTCATTGGTTTCTTCTATCCTATTTTATTATTGAATTCACAACTTCTAGAAATTCTTTGGCCCAGTGATTTGCAACCTTTTTTTGCCGTGGCACACTTTTTTACATAAAAATATCCTGCGGCACACCACCATCCCAAAAGTTTACAAAATCACACATTGTAGCCTAATACAGTATATATATATACACACACACTGTACTGTGCTGTCATGCCATGCCTCCTACAAACTATACATGACATATTTACATTCATTCACAAGCAATCACAATGATTGTCTGTGAATGAATGTCAATGCCATGGTTGTAAATGATGCCTGATGAGCCTGGCACATACCTTCCAATATTTAAAAATTTAAAAGAGTGACACCCCGCACTGTTGTCAGTCTGCCGCGGCACACCTGAGGATCTCTCACGGCACACTAGTGTGCCACAGCACACTGGTTGAAAAACACTGCTTTGACCCATCAAGTGCTGGACAGTTTGATTGATCATGTGTCCCAATATGGAGCTTGATTACAAGTGGAGCTATAACTGAAGCGTGGGCATTTCGCGGCTCTTTGCACGCATAGGAAATAGCTTGCGTATTACGAGTTGAAAGTAAACACGGTTGCTTCAGCACAGTAGAATTTGTGACGGGTTATCGCAACTTCATAGCTCTGGTTAATTGTTACACGAGACACAAAAAAGTGGGGGTTCAGGGGGTCAGTCTTCCAACATTTAAAGGGCCGGTCTGATTTACCAGTCCTGCCCTGCTTGTAGGTATCTAATAGTATTTGCTGTACACAGTGTGGCCTTCTCAGTGGATCAGTACAAACTGAACTAATAAACAAAACTTTTTGTATAGTAGTCTGCCACAACAAATCTGAACAATGTCAGTGCCAGCAGACTATATCATCAAAATATGGCGGCTACTTGTTGCTCATCATTTTGCCCAATCAGGTAAGAAGCTGCTATAACATTAATAGGCCCTGTAATATAGCACTGTAGCCTTAAAGGGACATTAAACACCAATGCCCTCAGAGTGACTACAGCTACTCTGTGCTGCTTAGTCCTGCCTGTTTAATCATGTGTCCAGAAACACCTTCAACCCGGAACCTCTCATTAAAAGAGGAATATTATGTAAGGCATAAAAATGGAGGTGGCTTTGTGCAGCTGAAAATATAATAGAAAAGGCAAATTAAAGTGGTTAATTTTAACAAGGAATTCAGAATGTTTAATAGAAAATGATGACCAATACCAGTGCCAGCTTCCATCCTTGATATTAGCATTAGCAGAAAGGAGAACATTACTGACGGGCAGTCGTGCTTATTTGGGACAATTCTGATCTCTTGTACAAGTGTGTGTATCTGTGTCATTCAGTTGTATACCATCTGAGGATTAAGGGGCCAATGATCTAAACTTTGCTGGTTCTGACGTAGTTTTTCTCGCCAACCCTCACATGGGCTGCCCTGGTTGAATTATCTTTAAAAAGGGGCAGTCCCTGAGAGTGGTGAGATGTCTCCTATAAAAAGAAAAGGTAACTTTGCTGTGTAGGGCGAAGTTAAGAGCAACTTCATCATAAAATAAACACATTGCACTACTTTCTGAGTAAAGCATCTTACAATCGCCTCTATTTTCGTATGCATGTGCTTTTCTATTAGGGTATCAAGGGCCAGATTACAAGTGGAGCGCTAAATATCGCTTTCATGGAAGCGATATTTGCGCTCCACTGAGCAATACCAGTGAACGCTAACGTGCGCTGGTATTACAAGTTGACAGCAATGCGAACGCGAGCTCGCATTCACATTGCTAGGAAGCATTGCGCTCATGAGAGCGCACTTCCATAGGCTCCAATGGGAGTCTCGTTAAGCGCAGCAATGGGGGTAAGTACTGCAGCGATAGCAGCAAATATAAATATATGTGTATATGTTTATATGCATATATATTCATGTGTTAATTTGTGTATATACACATATTAACACATAAATATATATGTATATAACCATATACATATATATTTCCTGGGAACACACAGACTGCAATGTAAAGGCACTTTTCAGTGCCATTTTTTTTTTAACACCCCACTCTCGCCAACGCCAACTCGCGGTAGCAAGTAATGGCTGGTTAATTATCATGCGCACGCAAACGAGCAAATTTGTCCATTTGCGAGTGCACGATAATTTAGCTCTCCACTTGTAATCTAGCCCTAAGTATTTTGCGTTTTTTTGTCACAATCTAACCACCTTTTAGTTTGCAAGAATAAAACTGAGCAATCTGTAAAGTGGAAATGTTCAGATAATTAAAGATGGATCTGAGAATAATTCATACACAGCCTTGGAACGCCCATGTTCAGCCTATTTTATGATAAAACAAAAAATACGCTTTGGCTTTTGTACTTATAAGTACTTATTTCTGTGTTTTTTGCACATTTGGTGTACTTAAAGAGACAGTCAACACCAGAATTGTTGTTGTTTTAAAAGAAAGATAGTCCCTTTATTACCCATTCCCCAGTTTTGTATAACCAACACTGTTATAGAAATACAGTTTTTACCTCTGTGATTACCTTGTATCTAAGCCTCTGCAGACTGCCCCTTATTTCAGTTCTTTTGACAGACTTGCATTTTAGCCAATCAGTGCTCACTCCAGGGTAACTTCACGTGCATGAGCTCAATGTTATCTATATGAAACACATGAACTAATGCCATCTAGTGGTCAAAATGCATTCAGATTAGAGGCAGTCTTCAAGGGCTAAGCAATTAGCATATGAACCTCCTAGAATTTGCTTTCAACTAAGAATACCAAAAAGAACAAAGCAAAATTGGTGATGAAAGTAAATTGGAAAGTTGTTTAAAATTGCATTCCCTATTTAAATCATGAAAGATTTTTTTGGACTTGACTGTCCCTTTAAGTTACGATTTACACTGTATATATTTATAACAATGTATTCCTGTGTAATTTACATAAAAAAATAAAATGTTTGATAAAATACAATTTTTGGTAAACTATTTTGTTAAGATTTTTGATGCACCTTAACAATACATTTTTTTTCCTTTGTATTTATGTATGAATGGTTCAATTACGGTATTTGTTTAGTATGATTTATTTTACAATTTTCATTTTGCACTTTTGTAATGTGTGCATCTCCCTCCTATACGAAAATGCAGTATACGCCCCTTAGCGAGACACCTTGTTTTCAGGTAGAAAGTGGCTTTAGAAATAGAAGAACAGGCGAGCATTCTTAAATAATCTCACCATCTCAGAGACCTTTAGTTAATCAGGTACTTAGTCGCTGCGTGTCTGAGTGTGTGCCTGTTTTCTTTGTATCCGTATAGGTCTGTTTTTTGTGAGTCATCCCGTTATGTGGATCAGTGTTGTGTGCGTATTTGTGTCAGTTTGATCTCACGTGTAATTTTACAGCACATGTATTTTGAATGCTGCAGTTTATGTGGTGTTTTTTACCTTACAAATGTATATATTTATGCTGATGTTACATCTGCATTTTGCTGCAGATAAAGTCTCCTAAATTGGCAGGTCTGTACGATAAAATTACAAACTCAGCATTTCCAATGACTTAAAAAGAGGAGAAATGTACAAACACTGGTAGGAAGATGCTCACTGCTATAAAACAAACATCCTTCAGGGAACAAATAGCACACAATGATCCCAGCCAAGTATCTGACAAAGTCATCTGTAAGATTCCAGTACTTGGGAATGGGGAAACGCTGATATCAATTTTTCTAAACCCTATATGCAGCAGATGGCGGCAGTTAAGTAAAGAGGCCATTTTGTCATGGTGTTGTGTGTCTACCACTGTTTATATTTAAATTTTTAGTTTGACAGCTGTGATTATTCTCTAGCCTTTTTTTTTAATCATGGGGATGTTCACAGAAGTGGAGTTCTATAATGATGAGAAATATTTATCTGTCTATCATTAACTATCTCTGTATCTATCCATCTATCTATCTATCTATCTATCTATCTATAAGGCTTAAAGGGACACTGAACCCAAATAGTTTATTTCATGATTCCGATAGAACATGTAATTTTAAGCAACTTTCTAATTTACGCCTATTATCAAATTTTCTTAATTCTCTTGCTATCTTTATTTGAAAGGCAAGAATGTAGGTTTAGAAGCCGGACCATTTTTGGTTCACATTTTTGCACCCACCAATAAGCAAGCACTATCCAGAGTTCTGAACCAAAAATTGTCTGGCTCCTTAGCTTAGATGCCTTCTTTTTCAAATAAAGATAGCAAGAGAATAAAAAAAATGATAATAGGAGCAAATTAGAAAGTTGCTTAAAATGGCATGCTCTATCTGTATCATGAAAGCAAAAATTTGGGTTTAGTATCCCTTTAAAGGGACAGTAAAGTCAAAATTAAACATTCACAATTTAATTACATCTATTATATAATTTACTTTGTTCTCCTGTTATGCTTTGTTGACAAGCATACCTAGGTAAGCTCAAGAGCAGCAATACACTACTGGGAACTAGCTTCTGATTGGTGGCCACACATATATGCCTTTTGTCATTGGCTCACCATATATGTTCAGCTAGCTCCCAGTAGTGCATTGCTGCTCCTTCACAACAAAGGATACCTAGAAAATAAAGCAAGTTTGATAATAAAAATTCTCTGCAGGTCCCTTAACCCTTTTGCAGGGGTTAACACATAGATTTGGAGGGTCGATAGTGATAAAATTACATTCTGTAACGAACAGCATGATAATAATAAATAAAAAAAAATGAATGCAATGTACATGATTGATTTTACCTGTTGTTCCTGTAATTTACCCCGTTATATAGATAGATCATGATAGAAAGATAGATAGATAGATGATAGTAACTGGGCCTCACTTTTATTACACTTATTACCCTGTGAAGTTACTTCATCATAGAAAGAAATAATTAAAATGACTTGTTTGTTTACATAAAAAGCACTTACTTTAGTAATAATTACTTTATTTTTAAAGTAGGAAGAGTAAAGTGTTGGTTCCTAGATGAGTGCCATCTTTATTTCAAAGACAATATGAAAAGATTTTGTTTACAGAAGAGTCTTTGGGGACTGAACACATTAGATACAGGTGCCGATTCTAGGCTGGCGAGATTATTTAAGAATATTCTAAAGCCAGGTTTTACCATTGGTTTTATTCTAACACAAGCGCTTGCTACAGATACAGTATCTCTGCACTCTCGTGCACCACACTGTTTCAGGACTGTCTGACTCTCTGCAGTCACCAGTCCATTAAAATAAAACTATTGCAATAATCAGGTCTGAATTATTTTTGAAGATAACTTAAAACAATTAAAGCAAATAATTAGTTCTTGAGCAGGGTTCAAGAAATGTGTATCAGGGATAGGAACCTTTTACGTAACATAGTAGATGAGGTTGAAAAAAAGACTGAAGTACATCAAGTTCAACCTATACAAATCTAATATACTTACAAAAAAGCTCCATTTGAGCCTAAATGAATCCCATTGAAAGGTGACCCATTTAACACATGCAATCATATCCCTAATTTCTGTTTCTAGCCAGAAATGTATATAAACGATTTTTAAATGTATCTAAGCTATTGGCATTTTATAGTTTCTCAGGTAATGAGTACCACAATTTTATTAATCTTACAGTGAAAAAAAACGTTTCCGTTGCAGGAGATTAAATCTCCTTTCCTCCAGCCTTAAATTGTTACCTCTTGTCACAAACAATTTTCTTGAAATAAATAGAGCTTCTGCCATCTTTGTATATGGGCCTTGAATATATTTATATAAAGTAATCATGTCACCTCTCAAGCATTTTTTCTCTTGTTAAGTGTGTTCAGTCCACGGGTCATCCATTACTTATGGGATATATTCTCCTTCCCAACAGGAAGTTGCAAGAGGATCACCCAAGCAGAGCTGCTATATAGCTCCACCCCTCACATGTCATATCCAGTCATTCTCTTGCAAGTCTCAACAAAGGAGGTTGTGAGAGGAGATAAGAGTTCCATCATTCAAAATGGAGACTATTCGAACCATCCTACCCATGATCCAAGAGGGTCAGTATATGACCACAGTGGACTTAAAGGATGCCTACCTTCACATACCGATTCACAAAGATCATTATCGGTACCTAAGGTTTGCCTTTCTAGACAGGCATTACCAGTTTGTAGCTCTTCCCTTCGGGTTAGCTACGGCCCCGAGAATTTTTACAAAGGTTCTGGGCTCGCTTCTGGCGGTACTAAGACCGCGAGGCATAGCGGTGGCTCCGTACTTAGACGACATTCTGATACAAGCGTCAAGTTTTCAAAATGCAAAGTCTCATACAGAGATAGTTCTAGCATTTCTGAGGTCGCATGGGTGGAAAGTGAACATGGAAAAGAGTTCTCTGTTACCACTCACAAGGGTTCCCTTTCTAGGGACTCTTATAGATTCTGTAGAGATGAAGATTTACCTGACGGAGTCCAGGTTATCAAAAATCCTAAATGCTTGCCATGTCCTTCATTCCATTCCAAGCCCATCAGTAGCTCAGTGCATGGAAGTAATC
The DNA here is from genome assembly GCF_027579735.1 of Bombina bombina. Lineage (NCBI taxonomy): Eukaryota > Metazoa > Chordata > Amphibia > Anura > Bombinatoridae > Bombina > Bombina bombina. Next base: position 787,448,278 of record NC_069500.1, read on the forward strand.
GGCTTAATGGTCGCGGCAATGGACATAGTGCCATTTGCGCGCCTGCATCTCAGACCGCTGCAATTATGCATGCTGAGTCAGTGGAATGGGGATTACTCAGATCTGTCCCCTTTACTAAATCTGGACCAGGAGACCAGAGATTCTCTTCTCTGGTGGTTGTCTCGGATTCATCTGTCCAAGGGAATGACTTTTCGCAGACCAGATTGGACGATTGTAACAACAGATGCCAGCCTTCTAGGCTGGGGCGCAGTCTGGAATTCCCTGAAGGCTCAGGGATCATGGACTCAGGAGGAGAAACTCCTTCCAATAAACATTCTGGAATTAAGAGCGATATTCAATGCTCTTCTAGCTTGGCCTCAGTTAGCAACACTGAGGTTCATCAGATTTCAGTCGGACAACATCACGACTGTGGCTTACATCAATCATCAAGGGGGAACCAGGAGTTCCCTAGCGATGTTAGAAGTCTCAAAGATAATTCGCTGGGCATAGTCTCAGTCTTGCCATCTGTCAGCGATCTACATCCCAGGCGTGGAGAACTGGGAGGCGGACTTTCTAAGCCGCCAGACCTTTCACCCGGGGGAGTGGGAACTTCACCCGGAGGTATTTGCTCAAATGATTCTTCGTTGGGGCGAACCAGAACTGGATCTCATGGCTTCTCGCCAGAACGCCAAGCTTCCTTGTTACGGATCCAGGTCCAGGGACCCGGGAGCGGTGCTGGTAGATGCATTAGCAGCCCCTTGGGTTTTCAACATGGCTTATGTGTTCCCACCGTTTCCGTTGCTGCCTCGTCTGATTGCCAGGATCAAACAGGAGAGAGCATCGGTGATTCTGATAGCGCCTGCATGGCCACGCAGGACCTGGTATGCAGACCTAGTGGACATGTCGTCCTGTCCACCATGGTCTCTGCCTCTGAGGCAGGACCTTCTACTTCAGGGTCCTTTCAACCATCCAAGCCTAATTTCTCTGAGGCTGACTGCATGGAGATTGAACGCTTGATTCTATCAAAGCGTGGTTTCTCGGAGTCGGTTATTGATACATTGATACAGGCTCGGAAACCGGTTACCAGAAAAATTTACCATAAGATATGGCGTAAATATTTACATTGGTGTGAATCCAAGAGTTACTCATGGAGTAAGGTTAGGATTCCTAGGATATTGTCTTTTCTACAAGAGGGTTTAGAAAAGGGTTTATCCGCTAGTTCGTTAAAGGGACAGATTTCTGCTCTGTCTATTCTTTTACACAAACGTCTGGCAGAGAATCCAGACGTTCAGGCTTTTTGTCAGGCTTTGGCTCGGATTAAGCCTGTGTTTAAAACTGTTGCTCCTCCGTGGAGCTTAAACTTGGTTCTTAAAGTTCTTCAGGGTGTTCCGTTTGAACCCCTTCATTCCATTGATATTAAGCTTTTATCTTGGAAAGTTCTGTTTTTGATGGCTATTTCCTCGGCTCGAAGAGTCTCTGAGTTATCTGCCTTACATTGCGATTCTCCTTATCTGATTTTTCATTCAGACAAGGTAGTTTTGCGTACTAAACCTGGGTTTTTACCGAAGGTTGTTTCTAATAGGAATATCAATCAGGAGATTGTTGTTCCATCATTATGTCCTAACCCTTCTTCAAAGAAGGAACGTCTTTTGCATAATCTGGACGTAGTCCGTGCCCTGAAGTTCTACTTACAGGCAACTAAGGATTTTCGGCAAACTTCTTCTCTGTTTGTCGTTTATTCTGGATAGAGGAGAGGTCAAAAGGCTTCGGCCACCTCTCTCTCTTTTTGGCTTCGTAGCATAATACGTTTAGCCTATGAGACTGCTGGACAGCAGCCCCCTGAAAGAATTACAGCTCATTCCACTAGAGCTGTGGCTTCCACCTGGGCCTTTAAGAATGAGGCCTCTGTTGAACAGATTTGCAAGGCTGCAACTTGGTCTTCACTTCATACCTTTTCAAAATTTTACAAATTTGACACTTTTGCTTCTTCGGAGGCTGTTTTTGGGAGAAAGGTTCTACAGGCAGTGGTTCCTTCTGTTTAAAGTTCCTGCCTTGTCCCTCCCATCATCCGTGTACTTTAGCTTTGGTATTGGTATCCCATAAGTAATGGATGACCCGTGGACTGAACACACTTAACAAGAGAAAACATAATTTATGCTTACCTGATAAATTTATTTCTCTTGTAGTGTGTTCAGTCCACGGCCCGCCCTGTCTTTTTTTGAGGCAGTTCTAAATTTTAATTAAAACTCCAGTCACCACTGCACCCTATAGTTTCTCCTTTCTCGTCTTGTTTCGGTCGAATGACTGGATATGACATGTGAGGGGTGGAGCTATATAGCAGCTCTGCTTGGGTGATCCTCTTGCAACTTCCTGTTGGGAAGGAGAATATATCCCATAAGTAATGGATGACCCGTGGACTGAACACACTACAAGAGAAATAAATTTATCAGGTAAGCATAAATTATGGTTTTTTTTTTTTTTTTAGAGAAAACAGACCCAGTTTGGCTAACCTTTCCTCATGGTTCAAATTCTCCATTCCCCTTATTAGCTTTGTGGCCCTTTTCTTAACTTTTTCTAGGTCTGCAATGTTTTGAGCTTGGTCCCCTGAACTGCACTCCATACTCTAGGTGAGGTCTTACCAGGGATTTATATAGTGACAGAATTATGCTTTCCTCCCTTGCAGCAATGCCTCTTTTAATAAATGCTAGTATCTTATTAGCATTAGAAGCTGCTGCCCTGCATTGTGCACCCATCTTTAGCTTGTTATCTATTACTACTCCAAAATCCCTTTCCTCCTCTGTTTGACTAAGTCTAGTTCAATTTAAATAATACATTACCTACTTATTTTTACTTCCAAAATATAGAGCCTTGCATTTTCCTGTATTAAATCTCATATTCCATTTACTTGCCCATACTTCTAATTTTTGCAGATCCCCTTATAACGCAAGTTCATCCTGCTCGGACCTAATGACCTTACACAACTTTGTATTATCTTCAAAAATAGAGATGTTGCTACTAAATCCTTGCCCCAAGTCATTAATAAAAAACAGCAGGGCCCAGTACTGATCCCTGGGGGATTCCACTGATTACCTTTGTCTGAGTATGAACCATTTACTACTATTAGTTGCTCTCTGTCTTTTATCCAGTTGTTTATCCATGAGACTAACATTTAAACTCTTTTAAACAGAAAGGGTAAAATGTTTTTATTAAGCTTTATTTTCTGACACATATTTACTTGATAAAACAATACACATTTAAACTGAAAGTAAGGCAGATTTTTTTTCTATTTCAGCAGCTAATTAATTTCCCCTTTGCTTTAAAATAAAACAATGCAACATTTTAAACTGTCAAGTTTGAAAAAAAACGGATATTTCTGTTACTCAGTGTAGCAGGAAGCTATTTTTAGTGCCTCTATGTGTCGCAGCAGTAATTTGAGCTCGGCAGTTGTGGTCACATGACCAGCTTTACTTCATAATGTTTCTGAGGAAAAAGTTGTTTTTCTCCATTTCTGGGTGATCCAGTCTTAATTGGTAGCGGTAAGGCACCTCAGTAATTGAGGTGTGGGGTTGCCTGAGGGGTATTTTAGAAGTTTATTTGATGTTTATTAAATGTTTTTTCTTAATTTTTTTCACATAATTTTAGCTTGGGATCGATCCTAATTTGGGATAAAATGTAAAGTATATTTTTTCTTTGGCTTAATTTAATTGAATATTAAAATCTTTGAAACTTATCTGTACAAGTTTATTTACTGTTTCACAACATGTCTGATATGGAGCAAGAGCCTGCTCTCATGAATTCATTTTATTATGTTTAGATGCACAATTTGCAGCTCCTATGCAATTTTGTGTCAAGAAAACCTTGCCAAAATAAAGGTAACATTTTTTAGCCTAATGTCTCTCAGGATGATGCTGTTAAACAATACCTCCGCTTTCTCCTGCTATGTCCCAAGCCTCAATGGTTTCACATGCAGTGCCCTGTGGTTCCTCTATAACTCCTAGTGGAGTTTATTTAAAAGCAGAAATTGCTGCCCAGGTATCTTCAGCGATATCTGCGGCATTAGCTGCCATTCCCAGATTACAGGGACAACGCAAGAGGAAATCTAGAAATTCAGAAAGTAAGGTGCCTGTCCTCAGTTCTGCTTCCCAAGTTGCCCTTTCTCATAAGTCTGATGAGGAAGATACATCGGGACTTTCTGAGGGTGAAATCTCAGATTCGGACAGTATGATTCCTTCTTCTGAGACTGAGGTGGTATACTTCAGATTTAAGCTTGAACACCTTTGTGTATTGTTAAAGGAGGTTTTAGCTAATTTAGATGACTCCGATACCCCTGTTGTTGTCACTCCTAAGAAATCTAGTAAACTTAATAGTTTCTTTGATGAACTTTCCACTTCAGAGGTTTTTTTCTGTGCCAGACCTTGCTAGGGAGATTATCTCACAGGAATGGGAGAAACCAGGGGCCATTTCCACTCTGGCTAAGAGTACCACTATTCCTGTTGAGGATAGCTGCTCTTTTAAGGATCCAATGGACAAGAAGCTGGAGGCTTATTTGAAAAAAATGTATGTTTATCAAGGTCTTCAATGGCAACCTGCAGTGTGTATTGCCACCATGACTCGTGCAGCATCTTATTGGTTTGACGCCTTGTCTGATTCTCTTCAAGTAGAGACTTCTTTGGATGAAATTCAAGATAGGATTAAAACTCTTAAGTTGGCCAATTATTTTATTGCAGATGCCATTTTACAGGTTGTTAGACTAGGAGCTAAAACTTCTAGTTTTGCTGTCCTAGCTCGCACAGCGTTATGGTTGAAATCCTGGTCTGTGTACGTTTCCTCTAAAGTCAAGCTTCTGGCGATTCCTTACAAGGGCAAAACCTTATTTGGCCCCGGTTTGGCAGAAATTATCTCTGATATTACAGGTGGAAAAGGGTCTTTTCTACCTCAAGATAAGAAGAATAGGCCTAAAGGTTGTCAGAGTAATTTTCGTTTCTTTTGTAAATTCAGAGGAAAGCCTTCCCCTTCTTCTTCCAAACAGGAACAATCCAAGTCTTCTTGGAAACCCAATCAGTCTTGGAGCAAGGGGAAACAATCTAAGAAACCCGCAGCTGATTCCAAATCAGCATAAAGGGTTTACGCCAATCCGGGATCGGATCAGGTGGGGGGCAGACTTTCTCAGTTCTCTTAAGCCTGGATACGAGATGTCCCAGATCCCTGGACTGTGGACATAGTATCCCAGGGTTATAAGTTGGAATTCAAGACTTTTCCTCCCAAAGGCAGATTCCTTCTCTCAATATTATCTGCAGACCAGATAAAGAGAGAAGTGTTCATGAAATGTATACCACATCTTTCTTCCCTGGGAGTGATAGTTCCAGTTCCAGTGCAGGAACAGGGTCTCGGTTTCTACTCCAACCTATTTGTGGTTCCCAAAAAAGAGGGAACTTTCCGTCCCATTCTAGACTTGAAGTGTCTAAACAAGTTTCTCAAAGTTCCATCCTTCAAGATTGAGACTATACGCTCCATTCTTCCTTTAGTACAAGATGGTCGGTTCATGACAACCATACAGCTAAAGGATGCGTATCTTCATGTTCCTATTCGCAGGGACCATCACAGATTCCTGAAATTTGTCTTTCTGAACAAACATTTCCAGAATTTTTTCAAAGGTTCTGGGGGTTCTTTTGGCAGTGATCTGTTCTCGTGGAATTGCTGTGGCATCCTACCTGGAAGACATATTGGTTCAGGTGCCATCTTTTAAACAATCAAAATCTCAAACAGAGATATTGTTGTCTTTTCTTCGTTCCCACGGATGGAATGTGAATCTGGAAAAAAGCTCCCTTTCCCCTGCTACAAAAGTAGTATTCTTAGGGACCATAATAGATTCTCTATTGATGAAAAATTTTCTGACAGAGGTGAGGAAAAACAAAACCATTTCCTCTTGCCTCTATCTTCAGGTTACTGCTCATCCTTCAGTGACTCAATGTATAGAGGTAATCAGTCTGATGGTGGCTTCCATGGACATCATTCCTTTTGCTTGATTCCATTTGAGAGCTCTCCAGTTGTGCATGCTCAGACAATGGAATAGCGACCTATCTCAGAGAATAGAGTTAGATCAGTCGTCAAGGGACTCCCTCCCGTGCTGGATTTCTCAGGAACATCTGTCTCATGGCACATGCTTTTGGAGACCTTCCTGGGTGATCGTGACCACGGACGCCAGCCTGCTGGGCTGGGGAGCAGTCTGGAACTCGTTAAAAGCTCAAGGCCTTTGGACTCGGGAGAAGTCTGCTCTTCCCATCAACATCTTGGAGTTGAGGGCGATTTACAATGCTCTACTGGCTTGGCCTCAGTTGTCCTCAGCCCAGTTTATCAGGTTCCAGTCAGACAACATAACCTCTGTGGCTTACATCAATCACCAGAGAGGAACTCGGAGTTCCTTAGCCATAAAAGACGTTACTCGGATTCTTCAGTGGGCAGAGACCCACAATTGCTGTCTATCTGCCATCCACATTCCAGGAGTAGACAACTGAGAAGCGGATTATCTGAGCAGACAGACTTTTCATCCCGGGGAGTGGGAACTCCATCCGGAGGTGTTTTCCAGCTTAGTCCTCAAATGGGGGGTGCCGGAGTTGGATCTGATGGCTTCCCATCAGAACATCAAGCTTCCAAGGTACGGTTTGAGGTCAAAAGATCTGCAGGTCGTTTTGATAGATGCTCTGGGGGTTCCTTCGGTTTTCAGGTTGGCATACCCGTTTCCTCAGTTTGCTCTCCTTCCACGAGTCATTGCTCGTATCAAACAGGAGAGAGTGTCGGTGATTCTAATAGCCCTTGCATGGCCTCGCAGGATCTGGTTGGCAGACCTAGTGGAGATGTCATCTCTCCCACCTTGGAGACTACCTCTGAGGAAGGACCTCCTGAGGAAGGGTCCCTTCCTTCATCCAAATCTCATTTCTCTGAAGCTGACTGCTTGGAGATTGAACGCTTAATTCTGTCTTAGCGTGGTTTTTCTGAGTCGGTCATTGAGACCATGATTGAGGCTCGCAAGCCTGTTACTAGAAATATTTACCATAAGATATGCCGTAAATATATTTATTGGTGTGAATCCAAGGGCTACTCTTGGAGTAGAATTAGAATTCCTAGAATTTTATCTTTTCTTCAGGAAGGCGTGGAGAAGGGATTGTCAGTCAGTACCCTGAAGGGTCAGATTTCTGCTTTATCAGTTCTACTACATAAACGTTTGGCGGATGTGCCAGATGTGCTATCTTTTTGTCAGGCCTTGGTCAAAATCAGGCCTGTCTTTTAGTCTGTTGCTCCTCCTTGGAGCCTTAACTTTGTTCTTAAAGTTTTACAGCTGGCTCCGTTTGAGCCGTTGCATTCCATAGACATTAAGTTGTTATCTTGGAAGGTTTTGTTTCTTGTTGCTATCTCTTGTGCTCGAAGAGTCTCCGAACTCTCACCTCTGCAATGTGATTCCCCTTATCTTATTTTTCATGCTGATAAGGCGGTTCTTTGTACTAAGTTAGGTTCCCTTCCTAAGGTTGTTTCTAATAGAAATATTAATCAGGAAATTGTTGTTCCCTTTCTGTGTCCTAATCCTTCTTCCAAAGAACGTTTGTTACACAATTTGGATGTTGTACGTGCTCTTAAATTCTACTTACAGGCGACTAAGGATTTTTGCCAGTCCTCTGTCCTCTTTGTCTGTTTCTCTGGGAAACGTTAAGGTCAGGAAACTACTGCTACTACTCTATCTTTTTGGTTACGAAGTATAAATCGTTTGGTTTATGACACTGCTGGACAGTATCCTCCTGAGAGAATTGCGGCTCATTCCACAAGAGCAGTTTCCTCTTCTTGGACTTTCAAAAATGAAGCTTATGTGGAACAAATTTGCAAGGCTGCAACTTGGTCTTCTCTACATACTTTTTCCAAAGTTTCCAAATTTGATACTTTTGCCTCGGCTGAGGTTTCTTTTGGGAAAAAGGTTCTTCAAGCAGTGGTGCCTTCTGTTTAGGACTGCCTGTCTTGTTTCTACCTATTTATCCATGTCCTCTAGCTTGGGTATTGGTTCCCAACAGTAATTACTTGTATGGTATTAGAACAGATTAATGCCTTGTTCTCTGCAATTGTTTGCCACAGTCATTATGTTAACAAAAGTTCCAAGTTCCATTGTGTTAAGCAGAAATGATAAAATAACGTGTGACACAGTTATGTTCATAAACCCTGCCATGTGCCCTTTCAGTTTTCAAGATTGGAAAGTCCACAATCTTTAAATTTAAATTACAAGAAAAGGGGGAGAAATAAATTATGAAAGTATAGGTTGTTTTACTATGCAAAATCAATAATTTAATATTACAATCTCAAAGTGTTTACAGTTCCTTTAATTCATGCTTTTTCATTTTTATCTAGTTAAAATGAGAAACTAGGGCCCAGATTACGAGTTTTGCGTTAGAGGCTATGCGGTGCTAACGAGCAGTTTTTTCTCACCGCTCACTAACCTACAGCGCTGGTATTACGAGTTTTCAGAAACCCGTCATTTAAAGACAATAAGTGAGCGTTGAGCAACATTTTGCTCATTTCCCCACTCCAATACCAGCGCTGCTTAAGTCAGCGGTGAGCTGGTGTAACATGCTCGTGCACGATTTCCCCATAAGAATCAATGGGGAGAGCCGGCTGAGAAAAAGTCTAACACCTGCAAAAAAGCAACGTAAACCTCCTTAACACAGTCCCATTGATTCCTATGGGGAAACAAAAGTTATGTCTACACCTAACACCCTAACATGAACCCCGAGTCTAAACACCCCTAATCTTACACTTATTAACCCTAATCTGCCACCCCCGACATCGCCAACACCTACATTATAATTATTAACCCCTAATCTTCTGCTCCGGACACCGCCGCCACCTACATTATATTTATTAACCCCTAATCTGCTGCCCCAACATCGCTGACACCTACATACTATTTATTAACCCCTAATCTGCCGCCCCCAATGTCGCTGCAACCTACCTACATTTATTAACCCCTAATCTGCCGCCCCCAACATCGCCGCCACTATATTAAAGTTATTAACCCCTAAACCTAAGTCTAACCCTAACACCCCCTAACTTAAATATAATTACAATAAATCTAAATAAATATTACTATCATTAACTAAATTATTCCTATTTAAAACGAAATACTTACCTATAAAATAAACCCTAAGCTAGCTACAATATAACTAGAATGTGTATATATATATATATATATATATATATATATATATGTAGAATGTATCGATTTGTGAAGATATCACACATCACAGTAAAACATGAGCCCCATTGATGTACTATTTATGTGATATGATTAATGCATTTTAATATCATTTAGATGGCTTTACCATATGTCTTACAGAATACTGCTTGTTCAAAATATCTGATATTTCTGAGAGTGAAATAATGTGAGAACCTAGTCTTGTTATTTTAGCTATATTTTATCTTAAGTATTATTTGGCTTGTATAAGTATTTCCCATGCATAACATACCTGGAAATAATTTGCAGGTTTGTAATTGATGGTGAACTATTAAACTATGACACTTATCAAGTAATAGAGAGAGAGCTTCTATACATATTCTGGTACACTGTAGTTAGATTTTTAGTTATATGTGCAGGGTTATCATTTATTTTTTAAATGACCTGTATACAATTTTCCTGACATTCTGCATATTTGATTGTCTATTTGTTTGATAACTTGATTAAGTCTCTTGTAAGAGCTGGAATGCACCATAAGGACAACAATACCACAATAAATACTACCGAATTCTCACTACAAATATATAGTAAAAGTTTCTTTTACCTCCATCCTCGAAGCTGGACATGTTAGTATAAATATATTAAATCTTTGTATGCAGAGCTACAAAGCCAGTCAAAGTAGATATTGTTAAAGATAAGACATTTCTCACCCCAGTGCTGGTAACATTTTTTGTCTTATTTTTTTATAGCATGCTGCAGGTAGAGCGAGCGAGAAAGAGAGAGGAGGGGGAATAAAGCTTTACAAACTTGTTGCTGTCAAAACCGTGGAAATAACAGTTCTTCAGACAAGTAATAGGAATTAGCTAGGCCACAGTGCCCCCTGTTGATGACTGGGCCGTATTTGTGCCAAGCTTGCGAAAGCGAGTTGGGCTCTGCCAAGCATTTATCTCCTTAGCTGGATAGAAAATGATTTTATTAATTGCATCATTTATTTCCCTTATTTTTGCCTGGACGCGATTGGCCAGGATGGTACCTACCGGGATTTGGGCTCACACACTCAAACCAGCGATTGCCATATGTCTCTTATTAGCTTCAGATGTTAATTATGAGGCCGCAGTAAGACATATTATAAAATATACCATAAATATAACCCCTTCTATGCGAGTAGGACAAGTAACACATTGCAAACTCATTATCAATTAATTTATGAACACAAAAGATTGAATGTTCGCAAACAATCGTAATTTTACTAATTGTGTTGACATGAATCTGCAAGACGGCTTTAGCCAATTCAAAAACATATTTCTTCTATTTTTTTTTAAAGTAATCTGGTTTTGCTTACAGCGATATAAGACGTTGGCGCTTTCAAAGTTAACACAGAATGGAAAACATAGTGGTCCAAGGACTTCTTGCTAAATTGTTTGGAGATTCACAGGTCACATTAGCATAAGAAGTTTCTGGCAGAAGCTTTATTCTTTGTTTGGAGTTCTGTATTAGGTATAAGCATTATACAGCATTACTGAAGCTTTGTTCTAGAATGAACCAACATAGGGTATAGTCGAATCTTTTAGATCAACTAGAAAATAAAGTATCAACAATCCCCACCCCCATAAATTTTTGAATTGTGAATTTGTTTTTGTTTTTTTTAAAACCTGGCCGACATGGAAAGAAATCAGGCAAAATCGTTGTTTTTTTTTTTTTTTAGACCTTGTACTGTAATGTAGGAGTCTCTGTTTCACATAGAGAAAACTACATAGCAACATAAACATTTCTCAAGATAACATTTGTGTTTCTACATTTTTTATAATGGCCTCACCATATCGACAAGACTTCTTAGAATATCTCACCTGAGAGGCGAGGTTTTGAATATCAGGCCCATGGTCTGAGGAATTGCAGGGCATGGAAATAATACATCAAGTTTAATACATCAGTCCCAGTAATTGTTGTATAATACAAAACGGCCTGAAAAAAACGCATGTACTGATTGCATGGTTATTTTGTTATTTAATTAATTAATTAATTAATCAATTAATTAAATGCATTATTTTTTTATAAACAGAAATCTACTTGGTTAGGGGACTAACATACATAGTGCATTAAATATTAAAGGCTGGAATAATCAGGTATGTTTCTAGTCTTTCAGATATTTCTGACTTGACATAGTAGAACCGATAACAATGCTTTCCTTATCTCGCTCCGTTATTTCAGGTCACTGTCATTTGAGACTATTAAATTCTACCTGTGCTAAGTAGTTATCATGAAAGGTAAAGAGATATATATCACAAATGCTCTTCTGGCTGAATGGGCACAAATTCCCATAAACAGAATAGTTGCGGCAGTTATAGCCACAAAGGGGGGCCTACTCAATACTAAGGCCCATGATTGTGAAATGGGATGTCCAACAAGCTCATATAAGTGTGATGGACAAGAGTCCACATATTTTTAGCCATATATGGCCAGATTACCAGCGGAGTGGTAGTTTGCTCTTGCATTCGAGTGTTAAAACCGCTAGAATATTTTTGTTCTCAGAGATTCACGCTCATATTATGATTTGAAAGTAAAAAGTTTGCGCTCTTGCGTTCGTAAAGTCGCAGTAACAAATAGACTTTGAGAAGTTGTAAAGGCAAAATCGCATTCCCCCATAGACCTCAATGGAGCCACCCAGAAGTCGTGCAAACATAGTTGCGGTTATTTAAAAGCGCAAGATAAGAAGATAATATTGCATATTTCATAATCCAATGTTCTGCACATAGCAGAATATGTTCTATTTATTCATAAAGGGACATTAAACACTAAATAAATGCTAGATAGAATAATGCAGTCAAAGAAATTTTCAATTTTCTTACTGTTAAGGACCCAGGGCTATTTTTACATTTCTGCAGTGTTTGTGTTTAGCTGTAATTTTCCTCTTACTCATTTACTTTACCCACACATATTATATACTGTTTTTCTCGCCATTAAATGGACTTTCTAAAGATACCATTATTTTCATCATATCTTATAATTTACTATAAAAAAATGATAAAATATGATGAAAAATGGGAAAAAAAACACTTTTTCTAACTTTGTCCCCCAAAATCTGTTACACATCTACAATCACCAAAAACACCCATGCTAAATAGTTTCTAAATTTTGTCCTGAGTTTAGAAAAACCCAATGTTTACATGTTCTTTGCTTTTTTTTCAAGTTACAGGGCAATAAGTACAAGTAGCACTTTGCTATTTCCAAACCATTTTTTTTCCCTCAAAATTAGCGATAGTTACATTGGAACACTGATATCTGTCAGGAATCCCTGAATATCCCTTTTTTTTTTAGTAGACAACCCAAAGTATTGATCTAGGCCCATTTTGGTATATTTCATGCCACCATTTCACTGTCAAATAAAAATAATTGTTTACTTTTTCATAAACTTTTTCACTAACTTTAGGTTTCTCACTGAAATTATTTACAAACAACTTATGCAATTATAGCATAAATGGTTGTAAATGCTTCTCTGGGATCCCCTTTGTTCAGAAATAGCAGACATATATGGCTTTGGCGTTGCTTTTCGGTAATTAGAAGGCCGCTAAATGCCGCTGCGCACCACACTTGTATTATGCCCAGCAGTGAAGGGGTTAATTCGGTATCTTGTAGGGTTAATTTTAGCTTTAGTGTAGAGCTCAGCCTCCCACCTGACACATCCCACCCCCTGATCCCTCCCTGACCCCCCCCCCCAATAGCTCTCTTCCCTCCCAAACACCACAATTGTCACCGCTAGTGGCAGACATTTTTTATATATATTTATATATATATGCTGCAGTGTTGGATCCCCCTTAGCCCCAACCTCCCTAATCCCCCCAAACAGCACTTTAACCCTCCCCCCTCTACCTAATTTCCACAATTTTAGGTACTGGCAGCTGTCTGCCAGTACCCAGTTTGCTAAATGTTAGGCCTTTTTAGAAATAAAAAAAATAAAGCCATTTTTTTCTGTAGTGTAGCTGCCCCCCCTCAATACCCTACCCCTCCTTCTCCCAGATCCTTTTCCCAAAAGTTATTCCTCCCTCCCACTCCCTCCTTCCCTCTCCCTCCTGCTTTTAAATCTGTGTAGTCCGCGTGTGCCACAGCCCCCCGCATGCGCTCTCGAATCTGCCGCACAGGAACTGCTCCACCAATGGGCCGCCCACCCGCCTCCCTCGTATCCAACCCACCAACGATTGGCACCATTGCTGGCCCTCTCTGCATCGGTGTGCTTAAAAAGGCATCACTGAGGCATCGCTGCAATACCCTGAAAGCGTTTGGAAGTGATCAGGATCGTTTCCACCGCTTGAAACACCAGAGGATGTGTCAGGCACATCCTTGGTCCGTAACGACCACTTTTTGTAGGATGTGCCTGGCACGTCCTCGGTCGTTAAGGGGTTAAAGTTTCATTACCTGTGTAAATATTGACAAAATAAATGCAACGTTTTAATATCTATAAAACAATGGGAGCTGCCATGTTGTAACTTAGTTTACCTTCTCTATTGTGGCCAATTAGGGACAGTTATAAATAGGTCACGAGTTTGCAGCCAATGGCTGTGTGGAATATAACATTTCTAAGAGGAACTGAAAGCTCACTATTTCAGAATGGAATTACAGGAAAAAGGAACAAAATAAATAATGAAAGTATATTATAGAGCTTTTTTATATATGCAATGTATTATCTCAAAGTGTTTAATGTCCCTTTAAAGGGATATTTAAATATATATCTGATGGTCTTTTTCACAAATATATATTTATACACATGATTATATATTTATATATGTCTATATATGTGTATATATGTCTTTAAATATATAAGTACATATGTACACACACACACGCACACACACACACATATATATATATATATATATATATATATATATACACACACACTTATACATGTGTATGTATCTCTATGTTTAAGACCTGTGCAGTCCTTTTTTTCTCTAACACCTGAGACCTTATAACTTTTTAGTGTAATTTGTTTTGTTTTTTTTTAGATAGTGTTATTGTGAGTGTAAATGTACTATTGTTGTTGTGATGTTTTGTGACACTGTTTATTTGAGCGTATTTTAGGGCACTGAAGTCGCAGTAATCATTCTAGTCTAAATCCCAATTGCGCTCACATGTTGGCATTTACTTTCAACTTTTAATACGACATATATATCAGAATGTGCACACTGGCTTAAACACTGTGCATGTGCTTTTTGCTAACACATAGTAAGTGTAAATGAAAAGCTTCTGTACAATGCTTCTTTCTGTATGCTTAGTTTTAGTGACAGGATTAACTTGGTAGCAACTGCCATTTAAAAAGACATGAAAGTCAAAATTAAACTTTTTAGAATGAAAAGAAATCCTCCTATTTACTTCTGTTACCATATTTATTGTCTTTCTCTTGGTATCCGTTGTAGGAAGCAACTTTGCATGAAAGCTTACTTGTTACAAACACAAGACACGTCAAGACACGTGCATGCTCCTGAGCCTACCTCAGTATGTTCTCATGTAAAGGAGCTAAGTTTCTGCAAAGGATACCAAGAGAATGACAGTAAACTTGATAGTAGAAGTAAATTGGAAAGATGTTTTTTTAAATGTGTGATTATAAGGTAAACAGATAATTACTTTGCAGGAGATACATTGTGAGCCCAGGGTTTGAATGAGCTCCCAGAAGATAGCAGTGAACACTAGGAGTCAGGTGATTAACAGATAAGTAGTCAGTAGTCAGGTCAAGTTCAGCAATGAGTAGTGTAAAGTACAGTTCCTTAGGTCAGTAGCCAGCCCACAGCTAAAAGTGTCTTAGACTTTCTTTTTAGATCTTTGTGTCTTTTGTTTTCCTTGCAGGGCCCTCCTGGTTCTCAGCCATCACCTCATGCACAGCCTCCACCCCACAACCCCAATAACCCCATGATGGGTCCTCACAGTCAGGTAAGTAGGCTCAGTCTTCTTGCTATTAATAACTTTTTGATCATGGAAATCATAAACACATTTGTTTTTGTCATGTTTCAGATAAAACATACAATTGTAAACAACTTTCCATTTCATTTCCATTATCAATGTTGCTTCATTCTCTTGAAGGGGCAGCATTGCACTATGGGAGCTAGCTGAAACATAATTTAGTCAATAATATGAAGAATATATGTGCAGCTAGCTCTGAGCTTCTGAGCCTACCTAGGTATGCTTTTCAACAAAAGATACCAAAAGAACAAAGCAATTTAAATAATATAAGTAGATTGAAAAGTTGTTTAAAATTCTATGCTCTTTGTGAATCAGAAAATCATTTTTTTAAATATATATATAGTTTTAAAATATGTGAGCATGAATGTTATGACACCAACCTAAACGAGAATTTCTTGTGTAATTAATTTCATAAACATAATATAGAGAAAGTGTGAGCTTCTACTCATTTCTTGTACAGCAATAACTGAAAGGTAATGGCTTAATCCAGCCATGGCCACAAGGCAATCAAATCCCTTCCCCATCATTCTCCATGTGTCTGGAAGCTGCGCGAGTATTTTTAATTGCAAATCTTTCCCAACTGAGTTAATCCCAATTACCGTTAAACGATTTATAGGGACAGAGTTGTGAGCTTTATTTTCGCATGGTGGGAGCACATTATTGATGCAGAGCTCGATCAGACAGCTGAAAGAGGTGATGGGAGTCCCCATATAAAAAAAAAAGATGTTTCGTTATTGTAGTCTCACAAAAGCCAGAGTAGAGGACCTACCTTACTTTAAAGAGTCTTGGTTAACAGAACATAAAAAAAACAGTAGTAAAAGTAATCATATGATGTATGTTTTTTCCTGGTTGATTTAATTGAACTTGCTCTGATAGTTGCTCTACAAAAGTAAAATACAGTTAAACTTTAAATGATGTTGCATAATTAAAGATAAAACCACAGATTATTCTATACATTGCACGTGGCTTATGCACATCAAGCCTATGAATTACCGCAGGCACACAACTTTGATAATGACTAATAGAAACTATGAAATTGTTGATATGCATAGAATCTTATTTTAAATGTGAAGTAATGTATTGTCATATAGTGTAATTGGGTAAATACTAATCAGATATAGCTTTAGGTGCTGTCTACACATACATTTCCTCCTCTCTGTTGTCTCACCAGCTGCCTAGCTGATTAATATCTCATCCTGGATGACTTCTCACTACTTAAAGCTGAACCTCTCTAAAACTGAACTCCTTCACTTTCCTCCCTCGACCAATCTCCCCGTTCCCCAAATCTGACTTACTGTGGACAACACTGTCATCAACCTTACACCTCAGGCCCGCTTCCTTGAGGTCATACTTGACTCAGAACTTTCTTTTTCTCACAACATTAAGTCCTTAGCTAGCTCCTTCCTATTCCAACTTAAAAAAAATCTCTCAAATTCGTCACTTCCTCACTCAAGACACAACTATGATTCTTATCCATTCCCTTATCATTTCCCGCCTTGACTACTGCAATTCTGTCATCTCTGGTCTCCCCATCAACCACCTGTCCCCACTGCAATCCATCAAGTATCCCTCTCTCAGGCTCATTTTCTTTAAGCATCGCACCACATCAGCTGCACTTATTTTGCCAACACCTCCACTAGCTTCCCTTAGCCTCAAGAATAAAATTCAAAATTTTGACCCTGACATACAAAGCCCTCATCAAAACGGCACCCTCCTATATCTCTGCCCTTGTCTGCAAATATTCCCCAACTCTCCACTCTGCTCATGACCTACTTCTCTCCTCATCTCCCATCACTTCCTCACACTCTCGCCTGCAAGACTTTAGAACTGCACCTATCATATGGAGCTCTTTGCCTTGCTCAGACTTTCTTCGTCTCAAAAGCTTCAAGTGTTCCTTAAAAACACATCTGTGCAAGGACTCATAAAACTTACTTTAAGATGACTGTACTACTTATGTGTCCCTCTCCCTCAATGTCCCTGTGTATTGCCTTTAGATTGTAAGCTTGAGAGCCACTCTAATTGTAGCTCACTGTGTATAAAAGTGCATCTACAACTGATTGATTGTGCTCAAGGGCAGGGCTCTCCTCTCCTTTTGTTTACGTTTGTCAATGTGAGTGTAGTAATGTAAATTGTATAGTCTTACACAATGTCTTATTGTAAGTTGTTTTATTGTATTGTACCCTCATGATTGTAATATACCTTTGTATAGTGCTGCGTAAAATGTTGGAGATTTATAAATAAACGATAATAATAATAATAATAAAGTAGTGTGCTGGTTATAGCATAGAAAAACGTACCCCGCAATACTTAATTATTACACCATTTTTTAATTTAATTCTTATATAATAAATAATTTGATAAGCATAGTATTGAGATTTGTAAAATGGCAAAGAAAGAGAAGAAGGCGCCATGATGGTGCAAGATCAACTATAATTTGATGCAAATACAGTTTTATCCTCAAAATACTCACAAATTGTATAGCACTTGGGAAGTGCCACAAACGTCTGCTGGACCTTTAGGAGCCGCCCAGAAAGCTCACACTCCAGGAATGGAAAGCCAATGGTTCACTCGATCCATATGGATTAATTCTCATACACCGGTCCCAAACAGGTAACGCGTGTCTGCTTCCTAATACTGGATCAAACCCCTTGGCAGTGGGAATAGCAATGATAAAATATAATATAATCACACTCACAGAGAATATGCTAAAATGAGCCGTGCAAGGTCTGTTTATGTGATCATAACTTCAGCAGGACATTGCTATTCGCACTGCCAAGGAGTTTGTTAGATTTTGCACCATCATGGCGCCTTCTTCTCTTTGTTTGCCATTTTACAGAATTCATAGGCTCGGCTTTATGCAGAGCATTTGGAAGGAATACAGCGGCCACTATTTCTGTGAAAACGGATTCCAGCAATATTAAACAAGTTCACAGTCACCTTTGGAACTCTTTTTATTCTGGGACTGAAAAACAAGTATTGTTCACTCATATTATTATTTATTTATATGTTTATATAGGTATTATTGATACCGGAAATTTATAACACTGTATATTGATCTATAGTTTTTTTTTGGCGCATCCAATATCACTTTTCATTTTGTTATAGTATTGAGATTATTCCCGGCCTCCCTCTAATCATAAGTGCCGGCATGTTGAAATCTTTCTTTTACTGCATTCGAATGCTGACCTGTTTACACATGTGCAGCAAATCTTCATCAGATACCTGCAGTGAAACTTAGGTTCCAAAATGTCCGCACCCATTATAAGAGTGAGGTGCATGAAATGTATTTAGTGTTTATTTGTACTTTTACCTTATTAAAATGTATGTGATAATATGTACAAATTAATATTACTATTTGTCTCTCCACAATTTTTTTGTTGTTACTCAGACTCAATTTTAGTTATTTGTAGAGATATGATGACTATTTAATTAAGGGGTTAACAAAATTTCAAGAAAGAAATATATTGCACATACTACAAGAAGAGGTCCTGGTGTGAAGTTAAAGATTTAAATTAGGATAAAACCCATTTACATTTATCTTCTGACTCCCACAAATTACTACAAATACTTTTCCCTCTGTGAACTTGCAGACTGCAGCATTAATAAATAATTTCCATAGTAAACCATATACTTATTTTTTTTTTTTTTAAATAACTCAAAGCACCTTCATTAGCAAATGTAGCTTCCTGTAAGTGAATAGGGCCCTTAAGGAATTCTCCGTCATCCCCCACCCAACTTCTGCAGTTCAGTACATTTAGAAATCATGTCCACATTCTCATACGCAAACAGAAGAGGATCCATCAATATTTGAATGTCTTTCTGTAGAGCAGCAGGAAAATAATGTAATATTAATATTGTATTGACTACCTGTTGTATTATGGGAATTAGTGATCCAGGCCAAGCCATTGAAGCACACTGCTTTGTTTGAATAGCTGAAAACACACAAGCCTTCTCCTATTATCTTGGAATTACTTGACCTGATTCTTGGAAAAGCCTTCCATAGAACGTCCAAGGGGAAACTGCTGTGGGGTTTCCTGAGTCAGAGCTGCAGTAAATGTTCTTTCCATTGAATTGCCAATCATGCCGCACTCTCACCTCAGATTGACTTCATAAACATCAATGAGCTATTGCGTCCATCTAAATCCTTCATACATTTTACTCTGATTGTCAACATTCAATTTCAGAAGCGTTGTCCTCCAATGGTTCTCAGATCCCCTTAAAGGGACTTGAAACCCAAGATTGTTTCTTTTATGCTTTAGCTAGAGCATACATTTTTAAACTGTTACTTTTCTTATCCATTTTCCTTCATTTTCTTGGTATACTGTATTGAAGGAGCAGCAATGCACTACTGGGAGCTAGCTGAACACATCGGTTAACCAATGAAAAGAGGCATATATTTGCAGCCACCAATCAGCAATTAGCTCCTTAGCCTGCCTAGGTATGCTTGTCAACAAAGGATACCAAGAGAATGAAGTAAATTTAAAATATTTACAGTGAATACACAGTTAAAATCTTTATTAAATATGAATATTGCATAAATATGTTTTTTCATATTTTCATATAAATACATATGTATACACACACACACATATATTTATATATATATATATATATATATATATATATACATATATATATATATATATATACACACACACACACATATATATATATATATATACACACATAAATATATACATATTCACACATACATATTTAGACACGTATATGTATGTATGTCTATGTTAAAGTAAACTTGTGCAATATTTTTTCTTAATAGTTTTTATTAGATGGTGTTATTATAAGTGTAGCTGTACTTTGTAATGTATTTTTGATGTGTTTTGTTTCGCGAAGCAGTTGACCAGAGCTCTGAAGACATGCTAACCTGACGAGCCTTAACTTGAATTGCGCTCATGCGATTGCTTTTGCTTTCAACTTGTAATACGAGTAGAGCACCCGACACACGCAAACACCTGCAATATACTCCTTATTGCTCGCGCGTAACTGTTATTGCTCCACTCATAATCTGGCCCTAAGTCGATTTTTCTGTTCTTTAACATAACAGAACGTTAGGCCTTAAGGCCTGTTTGCTCACTGGCTAATAAACAGATCTCCCACTGTTTTATTGGTGCCCAGTGGCACTCCTCACAAACATGAAAACCCCATTTCTTTCTCAGTACAGGAACATCCATTAAAAAAAGAAAAGAAACAAAACAAACCTGTAATACATTTTAAAAATCCCTCTTTCTCCTACATTGGTGTGTCCGGTCCACGGCTTCATCCTTACTTGTGGAATATTCTCATTCCCTACAGGAAATGGCAAAGAGAGCACACAGCAAAAGCTGTCCATATAGCCCCCCCTCTGACTCTGCCCCCCAGTCATTCTCTTTGCCGCTCTGAACAAGTAGCATCTCCACGGGGATGGTAAAGAGTATGTGGTGTTAGTTGTAGTTTTATTTCTTCTATCAAGAGTTTGTTATTTTAAAATAGTGCCGGTTTGTACTATTTACTCTACAACAGAAAGTGATGAAGATTTCTGTTAAAAGAGGAGTATGATTTTAGTACCAGTAACTAAAATCCATTGCTGTTGCCACGCAGGACTGTTGAAACCAGAGAACTTCAGTTGGGGGGAACAGTTTGCAGGCTTATCTGCTTTAGGTATGATCAGTCACTTTTCTAACAAGACCTAGTAATGCTAGAAGACTGTCAGTTTTCCCTTAGGGGATAGGTAAGCCATTTTCTTAGGCTCAGTTACAGAATTAAGGCTTATAAATTGGGCTCTATGCTGGTTGACACTATTGTGGGCTAAATCGATTAACTTTTATCATATTTATATGACATTTGGAGTGTTTTGTAAACTTTGAAACACTTTTGGGGACGTTTATTTGCGCCTGGCAGTTGTTTAGACGCCTAATCTTGTCAGAAAGGCCCCTTCACTCTGGAATGCAGAGGGTGGAGGCCTCATTTTCGCGCCTCAGTTGCGCAGTTTCTTTCTCTAGGCAGTGCACGCAGCTTCACATAAGAGGGTCAAGTGGCTTAGAAAAGGACTCAGAGAGGCTTATTACTGTGGTGAATAACCCCTAAGGAAGGTAAAAGCCGCAGCAAGGTCTGTGGCAGGGACTGTAGTGTGTTTAAACCGGTCAATTGTGATTATTAGCTCCGGTTTGGTCATTTAAGGGTTAAGAGACTTGAAATTTGGTGTGCAATACTTTCAAAGCATTAAGACACTGGGGTATAAATTTCATAAAGATCGGATATTTCTTTGATAGTTTTTCGATCATTCAGAAATAAAGTGTGCTCTTTTTATTATTTAAAGAGACAGTAACGGTTTTGTTTAAAATTGTTTTTATTGCATTAAAAGCCTGCCTAAGTCTGTTTAACATGTCTGTACCTTCAGATAGCATATGTTCTGTATGTATGGAGGCTAAGGTGGTTCCCCCATTAAATGTATGTGCGAATTGTGCCATGGCGTCCAAACAAAGTAAGGACAGTACTGTCACATTTAATAATGTTGCCCAAGGTGATTCTTTAAATGAAGGTAGTGGGGATAGTTCATCATCCTCTCCTTCTGTGTCAACACCAGCTTTGTCCGCGCAGGCGATACCTAGTACATCTAGCGCGCCAATGCTTGTTACTATGCAGCAATTAACAGCAGTAATGGATAATTCTCTAGCAGCTCTCTTATCCAAACTGCCAGCATTTCCTAGAAAGCGTGATTGCTCAGTTTTAAATACAGAGGATGAGCAAGTAGGCGCTGACGATAATTTATCTGTTATGCCCTCACATCAATCTGAATTGGCAGTGAGGGAGGGTCTGTCTGAGGGAGAAATTTCTGACTCAGGAAAAATTTCTCAGCAGGCAGAAGCTGATATTGTGGCATTTAAATTTAAGCTAGAACATCTCCGTGCGCTGCTTAAGGAGGTGCTAGCTACCCTTGATGATTGTGATACTTTGGTGATTCCAGAGAAGTTGTGCAAAATGGACAAATTCTTAGAGGTCCCAGTGCACGCTGATGCTTTTCCGATACCCAAGAGGGTGGCGGACATAGTGACTAAGGAGTGGGAGAAGCCAGGTGTACCTTTTGTTCCCCCTCCTATATTTAAGAAAATGTTCCCCATTGTCGACCCCAGAAGGGATACATGGCAAACGGTCCCTAAGGTAGAGGGGGCAGTTTCAATGTTAGCTAAGCGCACAACTATTCCTATAGAGGACAGTTGCGCTTTCAAAGATCCGATGGATAAAAAATTGGAAGGATTGCTTAAAAAGATTTTTGTTCAGCAAGGTTTCCTTCTTCAACCAATTTCGTGCATTATTCCTGTCACCACGGCGGCGTCTTTTTGGTTCGATGAACTAGAAAATTTGCTCCAAAAGGAGACTCCATATGATGAAGTCATGGACAGAATTCACGCACTAAAGTTGGCTAATTCCTTTATTTTGGATGCCGCTTTTCAATTGGCTAAATTAGCGGCGAAAAATTCAGGTTTTGCAATAGTGGCGCGCAGGGCGCTTTGGCTAAAATCTTGGTCGGCGGATGTGTCGTCCAAAACAAAATTGCTTAATATTCCTTTCAAAGGTAAGACCCTTTTCGGGCCGGAATTGAAGGAGATTATTTCAGACATCACTGGGTGAAAGGGCCATGCCCTCCCACAGGATAGGCCTTTCAAGGCTAAGAATAAGTCTAATTTTCGTTCCTTTCGCAATTTCAGGAACGGACCAGCTTCTAACTCTGCAGCCTCTAGACAAGAGGGTAACGCTTCCCAGCCTAAACCAGCATGGAAACCATTGCAAGGCTGGAACAAGGGAAAACAGGCCAAGAAGCCTGCTGCTGCTACCAAGACAGCATGAAGGGGTAGCCCCCGATCCGGGACCGGATCTAGTAGGGGGCAGACTTTCTCTCTTTGCTCAGGCTTGGGCAAGAGATGTTCCGGATCCCTCTGCACTAGAAATTGTCTCTGAGGGGTATCTTCTAGAATTCAAGGAACTTCCTCCAAGGGGAAGGTTCCACATGTCTCGCTTATCTTTAGACCAGATAAAGAGACAGGCATTCTTACGTTCGTAGGAGACCTATTAAAGATGGGAGTGATACACCCAGTTCCAACAGCGGAACAAGGTCTGGGTTTTTACTCAAACCTGTTTGTAGTTCCCAAAAAAGAAGGAACTTTCAGGCCAATTCTGGATTTAAAAATTCTAAACAAATTCCTCAGAGTTCCATCATTCAAAATGGAAACCATTCGGACGATTTTACCAACGATCCAGGAGGGTCAATATATGACTACCGTGGACCTAAAGGATGCATACCTGCATATTCCTATCCACAAAGATCATCATCAGTTCCTGAGGTTTGCCTTTCTGGACAAACATTACCAGTTCATGGCTCTTCCGTTCGGTTTAGCCACTGCTCCCAGAATTTTCACAAAGGTGCTAGGGTCCCTTCTAGCGGTCCTAAGGCCGAGGGGCATTGCAGTAGCACCTTACCTAGACGACATTCTAATTCAAGCGTCGTCCCTTTCCAAAGCAAGGGCTCATACAGACATTGTTTTAGCCTTTCTCAGGTCTCACGGGTGGAAGGTGAACATAGAAAAGAGTTCCCTGTCCCCGTCCACAAGGGTTCCCTTTCTGGGAACAATAATAGACTCTGTGGAAATGAAGATTTTTCTGACAGAGGTCAGAAAGTTAAAGCTTCTAAACGCTTGTCGAGTTCTTCAATCTATTCCTCAGCCCTCCATAGCTCAGTGTATAGAGGTAATAGGACTAATGGTTGCGGCAATGGACGTGGTTCCTTTTGCTCAAATTCATTTAAGACCATTGCAACTGTGCATGCTCAAACAGTGGAATGGGGATTATGCAGACTTGTCTCCCCAGATTCAAGTGGACCAGGTAACCAGAGACTCACTCCTCTGGTGGTTGGCTCAGGATCACCTGTCTCAGGGAATGAGTTTCCGCAGACCAGAGTGGATCATTGTCACGACCGACGCCAGTCTCTTAGGCTGGGGCGCGGTCTGGGGCTCCCTGAAAGCTCAGGGTCTATGGTCTCGGGAAGAGTCTCTTCTCCCGATAAACATTTTGGAACTGAGAGTGATATTCAATGCGCTCCTGGCTTGGCCTCAACTAGCGAAGGCCAGGTTCATAAGATTTCAGTCGGACAACAATCATCAGGGAGGAACAAAGAGTTCCTTGGCGATGAGAGAGGTATCCAAGATCATCAAATGGGCGGAGGATCACTCCTGCCATCTATCTGCAATTCACATCCCAGGAGTAGACAACTGGGAGGCGGATTATTTGAGTCGTCAGACTTTCCATCCGGGGGAGTGGGAACTTCACCCGGAGGTCTTTGCCCAGTTAACTCAACTATGGGGCATTCCAGATATGGACCTGATGGCGTCTCGTCAGAACTCCAAGGTTCCTCGCTACAGGTCCAGATCCAGGGATCCCAAGGCGACACTAGTAGATGCATTGGTAGCGCCTTGGTTGTTCAATCTAGCTTATGTGTTTCCACCGTTCCCTCTCCTTCCCAGGCTTGTAGCCAGGATCAAACAGGAGAAGGCCTCAGTGATTCTAATAGCTCCTGCATGGCCACGCAGGACTTGGTATGCAGACCTGGTGAATATGTCATTGGCTACACCATGGAAGCTACCTTTGAGGCAGGATCTTCTAGTACAAGGTCCATTCGAACATCCAAATCTAGTTTCTCTGCAACTGACTGCTTGGAAATTGAACGCTTGATTCTATCTAAGCGTGGGTTTTCAGATTCGGTTATAGATACTCTGGTTCAGGCCAGAAAACCTGTGACTAGGAAAATTTACCATAAGATATGGCAAAAATATATCTGTTGGTGCGATTCCAAGGGTTACTCTTGGAGTAAAATTAGAATTCCTAGGATACTTTCCTTTCTCCAAGAGGGTTTGGATAAAGGTTTGTCAGCTAGTTCTCTAAAAGGACAGATATCTGCTCTGTCTGTCTTGTTGCACAAATGTCTGGCAGCCGTGCCAGATGTACAGGCGTTTGTACAGGCATTAGTTAGAATCAAGCCTGTCTACAGACCTATGACTCCTCCATGGAGTCTAAATTTAGTTCTTTCAGTTCTTCAAGGGGTTCCGTTTGAACCTTTGCATTCCATAGATATTAAATTACTATCTTGGAAAGTTCTGTTTTTGGTTGCTATTTCTTCTGCTAGAAGAGTTTCCGAATTGTCTGCTTTGCAGTGTACTTCACCCTATCTGGTATTCCATACAGATAAGGTAGTTTTACGTACTAAGCCTGGTTTTCTTCCAAAGGTGGTTTCCAATAGGAATATTAACCAGGAAATAGTTGTTCCTTCTCTGTGTCCGAATCCAGTTTCAAAGAAGGAACGTTTGTTACATAACTTAGATGTAGTTCGTGCTTTAAAATTCTATTTAGAAGCAACAAAGGATTTCAGACAGACATCTTCTTTGTTTTTCGTCTATTCTGGTAAGAGGAGAGGTCAGAAAGCTACTGCTACCTCTCTTTCCTTTTGGCTAAAAAGCATCATCCGTTTGGCCTATGAGACTGCCGGCCGGCAGCCTCCTGAACGAATTACAGCTCACTCTACTAGAGCTGTGGCTTCCACTTGGGCCTTCAAGAATGAGGCTTCTGTTGAACAGATCTGTAAGGCAGCGACTTGGTCTTCTCTGCATACTTTTGCCAAATTTTACAAATTCGATACTTATGCTTCTTCGGAGGCTGTTTTTGGGAGAAAGGTTTTGCAAGCTGTGGTGCCTTCCGTTTAGGTTACCTGACTTGTTCCCTCCCTTCATCTGTGTCCTAAAGCTTTGGTATTGGTTCCCACAAGTAAGGATGAAGCCGTGGACCGGACACACCAATGTAGGAGAAAACAGAATTTATGTTTACCTGATAAATTTCTTTCTCCTACAGTGTGTCCGGTCCACGGCCCACCCTGGCTTTTAGTCAGGTTTAAAATTTTTATTTTTCTGTACACTACAGTCACCACGGCACCTTATAGTTTCTCCTTTTTCTCCTAACCGTCGGTCGAATGACTGGGGGGCGGAGCCAGAGGGGAGCTATATGGACAGCTTTTGCTGTGTGCTCTCTTTGCCATTTCCTGTAGGGAATGAGAATATCCCACAAGTAAGGATGAAGCCGTGGACCGGACACACCGTAGGAGAAAGAAATTTATCAGGTAAACATAAATTCTGTTTTTAAATATGAGAAAGGAAAAAATACACAAAGGGATGTGTCACAATATACTTATTTATTTTTTAAGATTAACTAAAGCTATTTATTGTGTGTTATTATAAATATTGAAAGAAATCAACAAAACAAAGGCGTTTCTTCAGCTGTCAAATTATAACTTAAAAGAAAAGTAATGAAGAGGAATATCTGCTGCTACTTTTGACATAAAACATTTAATTATTGCACTCAAACATGAATTTCTTTCTTAAGACACAGTGATTTCACTGAATCATCAATTATTGTTGGGAATATCACTCCTGGCCAGCAGGAGGAGGCAAAGAGCACCCAGCAAAGCTTTTAAGTATCACTTCCCTTCCCACAACCCCCAGTCATTCTCTTTGCCTTCAGCGCAAGGAGGAGGTGAAGTTTAGGTGTAAGATTCTTTTATCAAGATTTTTTTATTTTAAAGTCAGAGCAGGCTTGCTCTGATCTTCCCTATCTGCTGGGTTTAGCTGTACTCCACGCTAGTCTCTTCAGTAGGGCTGTGGTAGCTTTTGAGCAGTCAGGAACTTGTGGGGTGGGCCACACTTATTTTTCCTGACAAGTTGCTGCCCACTTACAGAATACCAGATTAGGCTTACTCGGTTTCTTCTTCGATCCATAGGTCTCTGTGGGGAGTGGCTTCCTACCATACCAGTGAGATGTCCTCCTGTCGGATAGAGGTGCAGATAAGTGCCATTTTTGAACAATTTATTCAGAGTTCCTGGCACTTGAGTAAGTTCTCAAGAACAAGGGGTCATGAGCTCAAGCTAAAGGGTAGTAGATTCAGGAGTAATTTGAGGAAGCACTTCTTTACAGAAAGAGTGATTGATTTATGGAATAAACTTCCTCAAGAGCAGGGTCGGCTCCAGAATGAATGAAATGGGGGGGCATTTTTTTTTAACGAGGGGGCACACATTTACAAAGCATGTATGAGAGTCAAAATAAGAGCAGACCTACATATTCTGCAGGAAAGTGGCTGGCTTATCCCCCACTATTAACATTTGGAGAATATGTGCTAAATCACTAGGTAAAAGAATGAAGTCTAAATCCTATGCAGTGCACTAAAACAGAGCCATTAAACTTGAGACCCCCCAGTGCAATAGCTCCTTAAAAACAATTCACCCCTTAACCACCATGATCCAAAACCCTTAAACTCATTCTCAAATCTCAATCATGTCCCCTAAACAGCCATTCACCCCAAACCCCCCTATGCAATTAACTCCTTTGTTTGCAATAGTAGTGAGGATACTAGGTTTTCAGGTACTGGAAATTTTGTAGATTAGATTTAGCTATACCTGTTTCACAATAACGAATGGATATCAGGCTACTTAATACAACCTATGTACTGTGAACCTTTAAGAACCTATAAGAATATGATTGTATCATATAAATATAAGTCTATAAATGGCTACCGGCTTCTATCGATGCCTCAAAAGTGCACTGTGAACTTAGGCCCGGCACAGTGCACTTTTTGAGGCATCGATAAAAGCCGGTAGCCATTTATAGACTTATATTTATATGATACAATCATATTCTGATCATAGTCTATTGATGCAACCTCACAGTTCGGCAGCTAACTCTGCCCCCAGCATGCAGCATTACATAACAGTTCATTATTTTATTTATTATTTTTAAAGTGTATATATATATATATATATATATATATATACACACACACATACATATATATATATATATATATATATATATATATATATATACACACACATATATATATACACATTTACACATACATAGTATACACACACATATTTACACATACACACACATTTACACCCACATACTCATGCACACATACTTACACACACATTTATACACAATACACATACATACAAAAACACACACACATGATGGTTGGTTTCGGGGTAGAGGAGGAGACTCCTAAGACTACCTGCTGGCTGGGTAATAGAAGCACATTAACAGTCAGAAATTGACTGAAACAAGCAGCAGCCTATGCGCAGCTCCTCTCATGCAACTGCTCCACCTGACTGGGTAGGGGCCCTAAGCAGAATGACAGAACAGGGCCCCTACCCAGAACAAAAAATACTTCAAAGAAATGGGCCAATGCACCATGAGCACAGATATACATCCACACTCACAGATATATATATATATATATACACATACACACATTATATATATATATATAAATATATATATATATATATATATATATATAAACACACACATACAAACAGTACACAGATACACACACATACAAGACACACACAGTACACAAATACAGACACACACAGTACACAGATATACACACACGTACACACATATACACACACGTACACACAGATACAGACACACACACAGTACACAGATACAGACACACACAGTACACAGATACAGACACACACAGTACACAGATACACACATGTACACACAGTACACAGATACACACACACAGTACACAGATACACACATGTACACACAGATACAGACACACAGTACACAGATACACACACAGATACAGACACACAATATACAGATATACACACAGATACAGACACATACAGTACACAGATACACACACACTTCAACAGTACGCATAGATACACATACCTCAAATTTGTCCTGTTTTTTTCCACTGCCCTAAAAATACTGGAATGTATTGGCAGATCTACATGAGCTCCTGCAGTGATCCATAAATCACTGCGTAGAATGTTGCAATCTAGCATTTCTAGGGCAGTGGGGAGGCAGGAAAAATTGGAGGAAAATAGGCAAATCAAATAATGAAAAAAACATTGTCAGTAAATTGTCAGTAAAATTCCTATATATTCATGTCCCTTTAATGAAATGCTCTAATCCAGTAATACATATTTTACAAATTGACACCTTTTACTTAAATCAACTAAAGCTACAATAAAATATGTTTTTCTGTTTGTAACCTATAAATAATTAATCTTGTGCCAGAGTGCTGTCAGATGTAGGCTCACTAGTGTTTATTTAAAGGGCAGTGTATGTTCACTTAAAGTAATATTTTTATTGTTAAGCTTTAATGGTGATAGTTTTCTTCTACATTAAAAAACAAAAATATTGAAATAAAGGGGAAAGAGGAAAGAAATGGAAAGAGGAAAGAAAAGGAGAGAGATGATAAAAAGTGAAGGGGTAATGGCATAGAGAGAGACAGGAGGTGAGATAGTGAAAGAGAGATGAGGAGGAAAGAAGAAGAAAAAAAGAGGGAGAGTAGAGAAAAAGAATAGAAATATTTTTCCCTGTTATGCAACACATTTATACAGTGTCCTGAACAGAGACAAACACTAAGCAGCCCTTCTGCTCTAGGAGGGGTTAAAAGGCTGTGACCTGCTGTGAACTGCAGCACACACACACACAAAAACTTATTTATTGCTGACCTCTGCCCCTCTCTTACCTCATTTCTTTCATGTGGCTGATCACTGTTAGCTGCCTCTAAGCAAAAGAACCGCGCTTGGGCAGGAAGAAGGGGGAGAGAAGGGAGGGGACAGACAGGAAGTGCTGCTATAATTCAGGGAAATAGCTACAGAACAGCACACTGAATGTGCTGCTTATTACAACTTCCCCCATTCTGTCCAGGGTGCTTTTTCAGTTCCTCAGAGGCTCCCACAATCGCACTACAGAACAGATTGCAAAACGGCACAGGCAGCCAGCAGTCTGCAGTTAGAGTCTAATAAAAAAAAAAAACTCTTTGCACTGCAGCAGCCCTGTGTTTTGAGGGGGCACAGCATTCCATTTGGGTGGGCATTGCCCCCCAAAGCCCCCCCTTGGAGCCGACCCTGCTCAAGAGGTAGTAGCAACAAACACTGTGGGGGACTTTAAAAATGCATGGGACAAGCATAGGGCTATCCTACGAACTAGATAAGTTTATACTGTTAGGTAAGGTGGGGCAGACTTGCTGGGCCTATGGCTCTTATCTGCCGTCAATATCTATGTTTCTATGTTTCTATGTTTCTCTGCATCGCTATGGGGGTAAGTTATCCTGAGGCCAGGATACATTGGACAAGTTGCAAGGCTCTGCTATGTTACAGTGTGTGAGAGATTTTTAAAAGTAAAAAGCTTTTTATTTATGTAACTTTTTTTATTATTGGTGGCTTAGTGTTTTAAACTTCTGGGATCAGACGTTATTTGCTTAGGAGGGGGCAGACTCTACAAAAAAATGTATTTTCTTCGGTCCGTTTATCTGCCATTATGTGACATCAAAGGGGTGAAGCTCTTCTCCGGCTTCAGAGCGCACTGTAACTTTTGCACCCTTTCCCTGTTCTTAACTGCATTATCTAAAGATTTTTTGTTATAGGTGAACTGTTTATAAAAGGGGGAGGCTTTCTGGTTTAGTTGCGGTTTTGTTACTAAGCCAACCTTCTCTCAGGAGGATTTTGTTCAGGCAATGCCACAATCTCCTCCTCAAGTACCCCAAGTATATTTACAGTCTCTAGCAGTGCCCTGCAGTTCCTCACAGATTCTTGATGGAATTTTTTTGAAGGCAGAGATTGCTGCCCAGGTGTCCTCAGCAGTATCTGAGGCGCTAGCTGCCATTCCCTTATTGCAGGGGAAACATAAGAGGAAGTCTAGAGAATCAGATAGTAAGGCATCAGATCCTGTACAAGCTAAGCAGGTTGCTCTTTCCCATAAGTCGGAAGAGGAGGATACTTTGGTAGCCTCTGGGTGAAATCTCAGATTCAGATAGTGTAATTCCTGCTTCTGATGCTGAATTGGTTTCCTTCAGGTTTAAGCTGGAGTACCTCTGTGTTCTATTAAAGGAGGTTTTAGCTACCTTGGGTGACTTTAGTAAATTAAATAGATATTTTAATGTCCCCTCTCCTGGAGAGGTATTTCCTGTACCAGACCGTGCCATGGAAATTATTACTCGGGAATGGGAGAGACCAGGGATACCTTTTCCCCCCTCCCATGTCTTTAAGAAAATGTTTCCAGTGGCCGACTCCATAAGGGAGTCGTGGAAGGGGCGATTTCCACTTTGGCAAAGAGAACTACTATTCCTATTGAGGACAGTTGTTCCTTAAAAGATCCTATGGATAAAAAGCTGGAGGCCCTTTTAATTAAAATGTATACTCATCAGGGTTTACAATGGCAACCAGCGGTGTGCATTGCCACAGTAACCAGTGCGGCAGCCTATTGGTTTGACGCCCTGTCTGAATCTCTTCAAGCGGAAACTCCTTTGGAGGAGATTCAGGATTGGATTGACCTGTAGGGGGTGCTGTAGGCAGCATGTGGGACAAACGACACAGGCTTTGAAAGATAGATTTTTGGAGCATCTTCGTTCCATTGAGGACCCTTTGTCCATGACTCCCATCTCCTTTTCTTTCAAAAGAGAGCATAACTCTGATAATTCCCTGTTAGCATTACAAGGTATCCAGCTGATCCCTAGACACCCAAGGGGTGGAAATAGAGGAGTAATTCTCAGTCAAAGAGAAGTGTTTAGGATTTTTCAGTTGGATACCAGAATGCCAACAGGACTAAACTCTGAATGACGTTAAAATTTTTGTAGATTTAAAATGATTATGATTCATTGTCACTTATTATGCAGTCTTTGCATTAGCCTGTATGTCAAAACGTGAAGCTTTACAATAGCATTGTTACATTTAATTTATTACATTATTTAGGTTGTTTTTGATATACAGTAGCTATAACACTTACCTGTTTAATGAATTCCACATTTTGATTGGATTATTATAATATGGGATTTGTTTTTAGCCTTTAAATAGCAGTGAATTGTGGGTGATTTTATGGTCATTGAAAAAGTAATGTCTGTATAGATGAAACGCGTTTGACCAATTGCTTGGCCTGTCTTTTTCCCCATTTGAATACCAGCGCTGTGATATATTTTATGATTTCCGCAGCTACGGAGTAATAAACACGGCGGTTCTTCATCCTCTTGAGTTAAGGACTCTTCTTTGTACCTGTCGACTGCAGAGTGCTTTGATTGTTGTACCTGGTCAGAATCAGGCCTGTATTCAAATCAGTTGCTCTGCCTTGGAGCCTTAACCTTGTTCTTAATGTTTTACAGCTGGCTCAGTTTGAGCCTATGCATTCCATAGATATTAAGTTGTTATCTTGGAAGGTTTTGTTTCTTACCGCTATTTCTTCTGCTCGGAGGATTTCCAAACTTTCAGCTTTGCAGTGTGATTCTCTTTATCTCATGTTTCATTCAGATAAGGCAGTTCTCTGTACCAAGTTTGGTTTTCTTCCTAAGGTTGTTTCGGATAGAAATATTAATCAGGAAATTGTTGTTCCTTCTCTCTGTCCTAATCCTTCTCATAAAGAACGTTTGTTGCACAACTTAGACATTGTGCAGGCTCTTAAATTCTATCTGCAGGCTACAAAGGACTTTCGTCAGTCTTCTGCATTGTTTGTTTGCTTTTCTGGAAAACGTAAGGGCCAGAAAAGCTACTGCCACTACTCTTTCTCTCTGGTTGGGAAGTGTTATTTGTATGGCTTATGAGACTGCTGGACAGCAGCCTCCTAAGAGAATTACAGCTCACTCTACTAGGGCTGTGTCTTCTTCTTGGGCTTCAGATTTGTAAGGCTGCTACTTGGTCTTCTTTGCACACTTTTTTAAAATTCTATAAATTTGATACTTTTGCCTCGGCTGAGGCTTCTTTTGGGAGAAAGGTTCTGCAAGCAGTGGTGCCTTCTGTTTAGGTTACCTGTCTTGCCCTCCCTAATCATCCGTGTCCTCTAGCTTGGGTATTGATTCCCAACAGTAATTGATGATTCTGTGGGCTTATTTCTTGACACGGTGAGTCCACGGCCCTCCCCGTTTTTTCAGACAGTTTTTTTTATATAAGCCTCAGGCACCTCTGCAGCTTGTGTTATTTCCTTTCTCTCCTTTTCCTTCAGACTGGGGGTTGCGGGAAGGGAAGTGACACTTAACAACTTTGCAGTGGTGCTCTTTGCTTCCTCCTGCTGGCCAGGAGTGATATTCCCAACAGTAATTGATGATTCCGTGGACTCACCGTGTCAAGAAATAAATAAATTGATCAGGTAAGCATAAATATTTTTTTTTTCTTGGTGCCCCTGTGCGCAAATATCTCAGACTTTGTGCAAAAGAAAATAGCACACATTGGTTACATGTAGTTGTAAGCTCTTCAGAGTACAGTCATCCTATATATATTTTCAACAAAAGATACAAAGAGAACAAAGAAAAAGTGATAATAGAAGTAAATAAGAAAGTTGTTTAAAATGACATGTTCTATCTGAATCATGAAATAAAAAGTTTGGGTTTCATATCCCTTTCGTTCTCTTGGTATCCTATCTTGAAAATGATACCTAGGTAGGCTCAGGATCAGCAGTTCACTACTGGGATCTAGCTGCTGATTGGTGGCTGCACTTTATATACCTGTTGTCATTGGCTCAGCCATTGTCTTCAACTAGCTCCAAGAAGTGCATTGCTGCCCCTTTAACTAAAGGATACCAAGAAAATGAATAATATATATTATCTATTATATTATATTTTATATATACTGTATATATATATATATATATATATATATATATATATTATATATATATATATATATATATCTATATATATATATATATATATATATATATATATATATATATATATATATATATATATTGGAAGGTTGTTTTAAACTATCTAAATCATAAAATAAACATTTTGAGTTCTATGTCCCTTTAACTTTGTAACAAATTAGTTACACCTCATCTCGCACGTTCTTCAGTTGTATGTCCGAGAAATAGAACGTAGAAGCTACTATGAAGCGCACGCTGAGCCTGAAGAGAAAGTGTTGTTTCAAAGCATTCATTTATGTCATAAATATGTCACAGCTGTGACCACAATCCAAAGGGCTAAAAATACTATTAAAGGGACAGTCAAGTAAAAAAAAAACTTTCATGATTTAAATAGGGCATGTAATTTTAAACAACTTTCCAGTTTACTTTTATTACCAATTTTACTTTGTTCTCTTGGTATTCTTAGTTGAAAGCTAAATCTAGGAGGTATATATGCTAATTTCTTAGACCTTGAAAGGCCACCTCTAATCTGAAAGCATTTTGACCGTTTTTCACCACTAGAGGGAGTTAGTTCATGTGTTTCATATAGATAACATTGAGCTCAGGCACGTGAAGCTCCTAGGAGCAAGCACTGATTGGCTAAAAATGCAAGTCTGTCAAAAGAACTGAAATAAGGGGGCAGTTTGCAGAGCCATAGATACAAGGTAATCACAGAGGTAAAAAGTATATTATAACTGTGTTGGTTATGCAAAATTGGGGAATGGGTAATAAAGGGATTATCTACCTTTTTAAACAACAAAAATTCTGGTGTTTACTGTCCCTTTAAGACAAGTATATTTGTAAGCTATGTATCATTAATAAGTGTAGAGAATTTATCTAATATTTCTTTCTTACATCTTCTCCAGCCCTTTATGTCCCCTCGCTATCCAGGTGGCCCGCGACCTTCCCTCAGAATGCCAAATCAAGTATGTGCACAATCATTTTAATATCTTGTTTATTTTTATTGTCTGTTTTTGTTTTCTACAGAGATGGCATTTTTATGCACAGCTTTAAATAGATTTATGGATTTGCATAAAACTGTCATTTGATATATTGAAATGTAAAAACAGAAGACAGATCTCAGTAATCTAACTTGCCTTTAATAATTATGTTTTTTTATGCTATTTAGCCCCCAGTTGGAGTTCCAGGTTCACAACCACTGCTGCCAAACTCTATGGACCCCACAAGACCACAAGGTATGTTTTTGTTGTTTTGTAGTCATGTGACCTGTGACATATGTCGACTTCTCTAGCACAAATTATTTTACCTTTATTTGTGGTACATGTCAATCTGAATTCAGTATTCTAATGCTGTGTTGGTAAACTATCAAATTACAGTGAATATCCTAGGACACTTGAATGAGAAATTAAAGGACTGTCAGAAAATTCCATAAATGGGACATTAAGGCTTGACTTTAGAATTTATGGGTAGAACTACCATTGGTGCAGCAGGTGCAGTTTCACCAGGGCCCAAGTGCTGAGGGGGGCCCATAGTAGCCAGTCAATATATAGGGGTAGATTTATCATACCCCGGGTGGACATGATTCGCTATAGCGAATTATATCCCCCCTGCATCGCTAAATGCCGACAGCATACGCTATTGGCATTTAACATTGCACAAGCAGTTCTGGTGAACTACTTGTGCAATGCCGCCCCTTGTAGATTTGTAGCCAATCGGCCACTAGCAGGGGGTGTCAATCAACCGGATTGCATAGGATTGGGCGGATTGATGTCCGCAGTCTCAGAGGCGGCGGACGAGTTAAGGAACAGCGGTCTTAAGGCCTGAAGACTCGTGCGGAAACAGATGTATTCAGGGCCATTCGGCCTTTGATAAATCTGCCCCATAGGCTTGTGCAGAATTATTACTTAAAGGTACAGTAAATGTAAAAAATAATGTTACATAATTCTGCACATTGTGCAGAATTATGTAACATTATCTTAGCAACAGCTTTAAAAATCTAAAGAATTGATAGATTTTAGCCATTAAAGTTGCACTTACCTGGTCTCTTCTCCAGGATCTTCTGATCGTGTCTTCTGTTTCAAAATCTCTTGGCTGGTGCACTGTCTAATCACAGACCAGAGTTAGAGCACGCTACATTCAGTTCAATAGCGTGATTGGGCGCGCTGCGATTAGACAGCGCACCCGCAAAGTAATTTTTGAAACAGAAGACATGATCAGGAGATCCTGGAAAGGAGACCAGGTAAGTGTAACTTTGACGGCTAAAATCTATAAAATCTTTAGATTTTTAAAGCTGTCGAGAAGATAGTGCAGAATTATATAACATTATTTTTCACATTTACTGTGCCTTTAATACTGAGTTAACTTTGAGGGGCTCCAAAAAATTTTTTGCACCAGGGCCCTCTATTAGGTAGGTCAACTACGGGAACATTTACTGCAATCCATAAATACATTATATATTTTTTATACTCACTGTTTTAATTGCAATTCAAATGACAATGAGTTTGTGTAGCTCTACACCACAGTGGCCCATAGCATAAAACAGTGCTGTTGGACAGTACAGCCAATAGAAAGCCTTCTGTGTCCTGCTTCAGTCTTGTCATATGCACAACATTTTTATTGTGACGGAATTTCTGTAGGATACACAGCTATTGTATAATCACTTGTGCTACTAATAGCCCCAAGAGTTTCCATGTGATACAAAGGATGGGTTTTAGCAAAAGTTTGATATCCATATAAATAAAGATGTGCGGAGTTACAGACCTATAATACAGTATATATTACAACTGAAGACCTGTAAGCAGATTTGGATTCTCTTCCACATAATTTAACTTAAAAAAAAATCCATGTACAGGGTAATGTAGAATGTTGTTGAAAAATGTCAATGCACTTTTCATCTTCAGCAGAAGCTTATATAACTAGAGAGTCTGACATTTGTAAAGGAGAGTCATATGCCATCTTATATGCCACCATATTTCTTCTATTACAATATTTTTTCTATTTCTTGGACTTTAGCTTAGAGAATATTTGAATCATCAGCTTAGTAAAGTAGCACTTTCTCATATTTATCCCAAGCTCTCTGGTAACAAAAGGGTTTGACGCTAAATTTGCTTAAAGGTACAGTTTACTCAATTGTTCTCCCCTTTAATTTGTTCCAAATAATCCACTTTACCTGCTGGAGTGTATTAAATTGTTTACAAGTATTTCCTTTACCCTTATATTGGCATTTTAAATAGTTGAATAGTTCTGGCCTTAGGTCCAAGCTATAGAAAAGCTGTGTAAACACAGCCAGCAGAAGAAATTACACTCCCAGTGCGGTATAATTTTCCATTGTTCTCTCCAAGTATAAGATAAAGAAGCATGTATATGTACACAGTGTGATAAAGTAATTCGATTTTTGATTATACCTACAAGTTTAACCCATTTTATTAGGTTGTGGCTTCAAAACACAAAATCAGCTATTTCATATACACAAACATTAAAAAGCAAATTCAAATATATTTTATACTCTGCAGTTGGTAAAAAAAGTATTTGGAAACACATTAAAGGAAAAACAATTTTACAGTATACTGTCGCTTTAACACCTTGACTGCTGAGTATGCTTTCCCTAGAAACATAAATTCATAATATTAATTTACAATGTATTCTCTCAAGGTATATTAATGTATGCTTGTGTGATTTAGGGCTCATTAGTTATGGGCGTACATGAGGACAGAGCACAGGAGTAACAACCGTGTCATTGAGATCAGGGCTGAGTTGTACTGGAGATTTTTAGAGCAGACTTGTTCCTGAGCACTCCCCAGGTGGGCTTCATTCACAGTTTAGGAAAGCGTGTACGGGGAATCCTAAGTAGTTGAATTCAAATCTTGGATCACTGCTATAACACCATATGGCGACTTTAGCTCTGCTTGAGAGGAGATAAAATAAGATACAAAGGGGACAATACACTACATTGTCTGTATAGAGTTTTTTTTTAGGCTTCAAGCAGTATAGTAGTCGCTTCAGTTTTAGCCACTATCTTATTTATTTTGCGATATCAAGAGTATCCCATATGGTTGTAAATACTAAGGGTGTTGTGCTACTGCACTCACAGCCTGTAAATATGCATACTTACATATGTCGATCAGTATCTACTGTTTCTCAGAAATGGGTTGTTTTCATTCTTGTTAGTTTTGGTACCTTTTTATGTTACCATGGGCATCCACAATGGTAAGAAATTGAAATGCCTTGATCATACGATCAGTGACAAATGCATTAAGAGAGAGCTGCGTATACAACATAAGCTACATATCAGTTCAAAATGGTGGTTCATTGGCACAGAAATGTGTGTTCTTTTGATTGGATATAAAAAGTATAATTCCTATGATAGCATTGGTTCTATATTGTCCCAGATTCTCATGCATATCACTATTATCTTAGTGCTCACTGTAATGTCTACATGAAATATTTGAGTTGAGCTCTTTTCAAGGTGTTTTACACCAGATAATCATTCTACATATGAGCTTCTCCCCACCGAGCTCTAAACCCCCACCATGTACTTTTAAATGATCACTACTGCATATTTGTGATAGAGAGATTATTAAAGGGACAGTCTACACCAGAATTTTTATTGTTTTAAAAGATAGATAATCCCTTTATTACCCATTCCCCAGTTTTGTATAACCAACACAGTTATAATAATATACTTTTAACCTCTGTGATTATCTTGTATCTAAGCCTCTGCAAACTGCCCCTTTTTTCAGTTCTTTTGACAGACTTGCAGACTAGCCAATCAGTGCCTGCTCCCAGATAACTTCACGTGCACGAGCACAGTGTTATCTATATGAAATACGTGAACTAACACCCTCTAGTGGTGAAAAACTGTTAAAATGCAATCTGAAAAGAGGTGGGCTTCAAGGTCTAAGAAATTAGCATATGAACCTCCTAGGTTAAGCTTTCAACTAAGAATACCAAGAGAACAAAGCAAAATTGGTGATAAAAGTAAATTGGAAAATTGTTTAAAATGACATGCTCTATCTGAATCACGAAAGTTTATTTTGGCCTAGACTGTCCCTTTAAGGGCATGGGAGAGAAGCATTACAGGTGTTTTGTGGTGTGAAATAGACAGTGGTTTCTGAGGGTAAAATTACATTATTTCCTGCTTAAAGGGAAAGTCAACACCAAATTGTTATTGTTTAAAAAGATAGATAATGCCTTTATATACTTTATAACATGTAAACCTCTAAATATCTGCCTGTTTCTAAACCATTATAGACAGACTCTTATCACATGCTTTTGTATTTGCTTTTCACAACAAGAGACTGATAGTTCATGTGGGCCATATAGATAACATTGTGCTCTCTCCCGTGGAGTTGTGCAGGACACAGCACTAATTGGCTAAAGTGCAAGTCAGTAGATAATAAATAAATAGCCATGTGATCAGGGGGCTGTCAAAAGAGGCGGAGATACAAGATAATCACAGAGGTAAAAAGTATATTAATATAGCCATGTTGGTTTTGCAAAACTGGGGAATGAGTAATAAAGGGATTATCCATCTTTTTAAACAATAAAACATTTGAGTTGACTGTCCCTTTAATAAAATAGGATATGCCACATGAGAAACCTTTTAGGGCCACATTCATCCCCAGGCTATAAATTGCCCTTTCACTGCCCATATTGCTCAATATGCAACACCAGGTTTGTTAAAGATACATGGAAACTTCTCTAAATAAGTCAAGTATTTAACCTCTTGCATACCAGAGAGGGCTACAACACATTGTTCCTGACATCCAAGGGGCTTCATTAGAGTCTTCCATATCATAAGATCATAGACAAACAAAAAAATCTGGATTATTATGTGTCAAGTGAGACTTGCTTTGCACATTAGCACTTTTTTTCCTTCTTTTAAAATCTCCCATGCATTTCTTGCTCTTGTTCCTCATTGTTCTGTTTGCTATGAAAAAAAAGTTATAATTTTTTTCTTGTTTGGTGTTATTGACAAAATAATTGCCATAAGTAACACAGTGCATTAGCTAGGTGTGCTATTCTTTATATGGCCGAGGCAGTGGGTACACTTGTGTGTAATACTTGTCCTGCAAAAAATTCTTATGCTTTCTGCCTCTTCTGGATCAATGCCTCTATTTACCTTAGTTGTACTGAAGCGGTCGGTAAGGAGCTCCAAATCTTAAACTGACAATGCATGGGCATTTAATCTTCTATTTAATCTGATTATAGCATCAAAAATGACACTGCATCTCCAATATCTTAAAACTGTCATAAGAGAATTTAGTAAAAGCATCTTATAAGCAACATCTCTTAGAAGATAATAAAACAAATGTATTGGAAATTACACAACTATTAGTGGTTGCACAAAATGTCATTTGTAAACCAAATCTATCCATTCCAATGTAGAGAAAATGGAATTTCCCAGCAAATCATTTGTTTTAAATGAATATTCATAGTCATAAAAATAATAGTACATTTATTTTTTTGTGTGTGCTGTTCTTATCAATTCATTTGTTAAATTCAACTATGTTTTTAACAGGCAGAAATGATGTAGCTACAGAATGAAGTGAGAGTTTGCTATCACACAAGCAAAAAATGCACCAGGCGGACTCTTGTCAATAATTCTGTCACGTTTATTGACACAGCATGTTGACATTACAGTTTTGCTTTTTGGGACAACTTTAACATTAGCAGTGCTGATAGGGGTGCACCAAATATGGTCTTTGCACAACATTTCTTATGGTCCATTATAGGAAAACAATCTTCTTCTGATTGGACGACAAAGTGGACCAATCAACCACATACTTATAATATACTTTTTTTTTTTAGTTTTGTTTGTTTGGCTTGTGGGCTGAAACTAATATGTGATCAACCTAAGATAAAATGTTTGTATTTTTTTTAGTTCTTCCATGTTCATATAAACTTAAAACATTTGATTTACACTGATAGGAGTACAAGAACGTTAGACTAACGTGTGCTGAGAAGATAATTATAAAAAAATGAAATGCTAATTTTAGCTGTAGATTACTGATCATAAAAGAGCACTTTAGTCATTATTGATTTTAAGGGTATCTAAAAGAATTCTCATTTTTATTATTGCAAAGATGCTCAGCCAACTCAAAGCCTGCACCGGAGTAATTCATTGGAGAACGGCTTTGGAGGACCTATGTTTAATAAGGACTAGAAAGTCCCTTTGCTTATTTCACGTGTTAATAAAATATGCTTGCACCATAACCATATCTTGTGTCATACAGTTTTTCCTCTTCAGTCAGTTACCAGGCATAATTGTGGGGGTTTCATGTCCCTTTAAGTCTCTGCACTATGTAGAGGTCGTATTTGTATCTGTATACAGAAAAGGGCAATATGGAGTTGATCTACAACATTAAAAAAAATCCTTATGTCTATTACATTTTAGGTTATTAAATAATCTTGAGTTAACTTTACTCCGCAAAAAAAAAGCTTAAAATTCACTAAGGCCAGATAATATACTAGAGGGGTTTAATGACAATTCTAATTTCCCTTCATGATTCAATGTTTAACACATTTCCTATTTACTTCTATTATCTAATTTACTTAGTTTTCTTGATATCCTTTCTTGAAAGTCATACCTAGGTACAGTGGACATAGGTGCTGGTAGCTCACTGCTAATTGGTAGGCACACATTTATGCCTCTTGTCATTGGCTTACCAATGTGTTCAACTAGCTACCCTGTAGTTCTTTGCTGCTCTTGTCTTTTAACAAAGGATGCCAAGTGTATGAAGCAAATTAAATGTTGAAGTAAATTGGGAAGTTGTTTAAAAATGTATGTTCTATCTGAATCATGAGAGAGAAAAAATGTGTTTCTTGTCCCCTTAAATGATGTGCATTAACTATACTTAACATTCAAGGGTTCTTTTAGCTTAATGTATCATATTGTTACAGGGCATCCAAACATGGGAGGACCCATGCAGAGAATGAACCCACCACGAGGCATGTCCGCTATGGGACCTCAGGTAAACGGAAATCTCCAAACTCTATTAATAATATTGTATATTGGATATTCCTTCTCTTCTCTAACCATTAAATATAGATACAATTGATATTTCATTAACTTATTTTTTCTTTCTTTCTCAGAATTACGGCAGTGGCATGAGACCCCCTCCAAACTCATTAGGGGGTCCTGGTATGCCTGGAATGAACATGTAAGTTTATTCTCCCTTTCCATATTAACAGAAGTGTTTTCCATAGACATTCTGCTTTAGTGTTTGTAACTTATAGCTCTAGCCATGCAAGATAAAAATTGTTCTTTTTTAAATGACTTATAACCTTGTCCTTTATATTTACTGTTTGGTTGTAGCCCGGGTTTTTGTGGTCCCTAAAAGTTGTTTGGCTTTTAATAAATAATTATTTACACGAAAGGTATGAAGTTGAATGAAACAGGAAGAGCTCTTAATGTCTAGCTTATTAACAATACATGGATATCCTTTGTCGTTTCTTGTCCACTTTTATGTCTGACCTTGACCACCCTAACAATACTATCCTATGATTTTGCCGCCTACATTAAAGAAAAATAAATAAAATTATATTTGAAATCCCCAGAAGCCGCACATCTATCTCTTTTAGTCACCTCCTCTTCTCCAGACTCCACCCTCTGATCCTGTGATGGTGTCTGTAAAGGACAAAGGAGAAGATCTCTTCAGCAACTGAAATATAACATTAATTAAGGCACAATATACTTAGGCAAGCAGCAAATATGAGTTCATTTTATTCAAATCTGTTGCTGGAACACTTTTGATAGGGCAAGGCTCTTTTCCGCTCCTCTTTGGTAGTTTGATTTATTTTACAGGCTCTTGTTTGCATAACTTTTCTATAGCTATTACTGCAGTAGGTGATGGTTTCAAAAGGCAAAAACAGCTTTTCCTAATGACAAAACAAAGGTAAAAGAGCTACTTGTATACGATCCAGCAGGTAAAAAGGGTCATCGAGAACACATTAAAGGGAAAAAATACAGTACAATTTAATGTGAAAGTAAATTTTGGTGAATGAAAGCCCGTTTTTTTAAAAATAATATTAAAAACAGGGGCACCCTTTATTCATCAAAGTTTAAAAAGCAGCCGTTTTGATTAAAAACTTACCTTTTTTTTCTTTTCACAGCTACAGCAGCTTCCCCCTCCTGGAAATTCTCTCTTCACACGTCAGCAATGACTAATCCGGCTTCCTCCAATCACGGTTTTCCCCCCAGGGTTGTCATTGCCTGAGGTCATGCTGTGATTGGAGGAAGCCGGATTAGTCATTGCTGACGTGTGAAGAGAGGATTTCCAGGAGGGGGAAGCTGCTCTGGCTGTGAAAAGAAAAAAAGGTACGTTTTTAATCAAAACGGCTGCTTTGTAAATTTTGATGAATGAAAGTGCCCCTGTTTTTAATATTATTTTTAAAAAACGGGCTTTCATTCACCAAAGTTTACCTTCACTTTAAGTTCACGAGTTTTCACACGTAAAGGGATTTTAAATTAAAAACTGAATTACCATAAAAAATTAAATGGTTAGTGAAAAAAAAAACTTCTTTATGTGCTTCCATTTTTTATTTAGCCTGCTTTTCCTTTAATTTAAATCTAAACATTGTGTGGTTTCCACTATCTCTTGAGAGGCTAAAGGTTATTCTGTGAAATTTAGAATCCTAACCCTCCTACATACACATGATTTGCGCAGGAGCTCATTTTTCTATGTCTCCAATTGGTATGATAAACAATGCAGTAGATGCTTTTTAAGGGGGTTGGCCCTGGACTGCAACACAATGTACATTTTGCTTAAAAAAATAGCAATTATAAATGTATTTCATAGATGTTTATTTTAAATGCTGACGTTAAGTGATGTAGTGATTAATTTATGATGCGTATATATAAAAAATGAATTTAATGTTCCTTTAAGACAGTTGCTCGTGCTGTCCCTGTAGATTTTATACCCCCTCCCTATGATCTATCATCTGCTCTTCCAATCTTGCTTTTAATTTTTTATCCCGCACTCACAAACATTTTTCTTTAAAATCCTTCTATTTTTGTCTATATATAGCCCCAACCTGTCACCACTAATTGCATGAATTACAAATTCTATACTTGTACCCTCAAATGCTCTCAATAGATTATTGTGTTGCCTAACTGCACATCACACTCAGAAAACCTGAACTACCAGTTTCCTTCCATAAGGCAGGGAAAGTCTACGACTTAATTCCTTACTGTTGGGAAATACCACACCTGGCCGCTAGGAGGAGGCAAAGACACCCCAGCCAAAGGCGTAAAAATTCCCTCCCACTTCCACTATTCATTCTTTGCCTTTCGTCACTATAGAGGTGGCAGAGAAGTGGCAGAAGATTTGGATAGTCCTGTAATGGGTATGTTCCCTTCAAGAAAGGACTGGAGTTTTAAGTAATCATGGCAACCTCTCAGTGAGAGTATTGATGAAAGTTAGAGTCTGGAGATGCAGGGAAAGTTTTTTGCTGAACCCATCCAGACTGTCACCTAACAGCGTTGACAAGTATCACTGCTTGCTGTTACACACTCAAGTCCATGCCAGAGCGTTGCTGCAAGACTGTGACACTTGGATCCTGGAGGGTAAGACCATTTTATATATACACTTTTGCTATAC
Organism: Bombina bombina; assembly: GCF_027579735.1. NCBI lineage: Eukaryota > Metazoa > Chordata > Amphibia > Anura > Bombinatoridae > Bombina > Bombina bombina. Next base: position 787,492,714 of record NC_069500.1, read on the forward strand.
AGGGTCACAGTGTGGCTCCTTTATGCCTTGATAGGATCAAGGGTTAATAATATCTACTTCAGGGAGATTATTTGAACAGCAAGGGGTTATTTATAATTGCTTTAATGTGAGGTTTGGAACAAATAGGTTTCACTTTCATTTTTGAGTGTTGTGCCGCTCATAATAGCTTAGTGCCTTTTTCATAGCAGGGGAAGTCCTGGTCTACGCACTACTTGACCAGGGTGCAGCCTTTTCATTTTCCTACAATCCTGCTGCGGACATCACTCCTAAGGAGAGCGTTTTTACTGTTAGCTGTCTGGGTCTAGGAGCTGGTGAGTGCCCCAACCATTGGAATTATAAAGGTGCCATTTTTTTGAATAAAAGCATTCTTTTTTTGTCTGTCCTTCTGTGGATATATCTTAGCTATGGAGGACTCTGATACTACATTAGAAGGTTCCGCTCCTTCTATACTGATTAATAATTCCTGTTTATATTGTAAGGAGGCCGTGGTTTGCCCGCCTGCTCAATTTTGTTCCATTTGCCTAAGCACTGTTCTAAAGTCTAAGAAGGGAGACATGCCTGCTAATACTCAGTGTTATTAGCCCCTCTGAGCCGTCTACCTTTCAGGAATCTGTGTCCCGAGAAATTACTACCCTTTCTACGTTACCCGCTCCACATGCAGTTCCCAGTGGCTCAACTAATCCTCCATCTGGAGGTTTTTTTTTTCCTGTGGACTTTACCGCGCAGTTAGAATCGGCGGTGTCTGCGGCCCTGAGTGCCTTACCTCCCTCTAGCAATCGCAAGAGAAAGGTTAAACATAGTTCTCCTGACCTAGAGTCATCTAAATATTTGTCGGATTTAGCTACTATGTCCGAGGATGAGTTAACCTCTGTAACTTCAGAGGGTAAACTTTCTGAGTTGGAAACTTCAGTTTCTAAACCTCCTTCAGTGGAGGAACCCTCCTTTAGATTTAAAATTGAGCCGCTGCGTTTTTTATTAAGAGGTTCTGTCTACGCTAGAGGTTTCAGAGGCTAAACTCTCTGAGGAACCTAAGATCCCTAAATTAGACAGGGTTTAAGATGGCGAACATTATTAGTAACGGATGAGAAAGAATAGGAATTTCTTTTTTCCCCCTCGTCTACTTTTAAAATATTATTCCTGGTCCCTGACTCTCAATTAGATTTGTGGGGCTCCTTCCCTAAGGTGGATTGCGCTATTTTTATGTTGGCTAAGCGTACTACTATCCCTCTTATGGACAAGAAAATGGAAACTTTTCTGAGGAAGATGTTTCAACATACAGGGTTTTTATTTCAACCAGCGGCAGCTGTAGCCGCGGTTGCTGGAGCAGCTACCTACTGGTGCGACACTCTGTCGGAGCTCATTGAGGTGGAGCCTCCCCTCAAGGATATTCTGGAGAGAATTAAAGCTCTCAGAATTGCTAACTCCTTCATCTGTGATGCGAATATGCAGATTATTCGCCTAAATGCAAAGGCTTCTGGCTTTGTGGTTCTAGCTCGCCGGGCTCTCTGGTTGAAGTCTTGGTCTGCGGATATGACTTCTAAATCCAGACTCCTTTCTCTTCCTTTCAAGGGGAAGATTTTATTGTCTAATTTTCATTCCTTTCGTTTTGACAAATCATAACGACAGCTATCCTCAGTACTTGGAGTACTTGGAAGCCATAAGTCCAAACAGACTAAGAAGCCCGCCGAGAAAAAATCAGCATGAAGGAGCGGCCCCGATCCGGGGTTTGATTGAGTAGGGGGCAGACTGTCTCTTTTTTTTCAGACACTTGGTTCCTTGGATGTACAGGATCCTTGGGTCCTGGAGGCTGTATCTCAGGGATATCAGATAGGATTCAAATCTAATCTGCCCAGGGGCAGATTCTTACTCTCCAGGCTGTCTACAAGACTAGAAAGAGGACTGCCTTTTTGGGTTGCGTACAGGATCTCTCCTCTCTAGGAGTAATTGTCCAGGTACCTACAGCAGAAAGAGGTTTGGGGTTTTATCCAATTCTGGACTTAAAGTGAAAGTTAATTTTGATCAGTTAAAAGATAGTTTCTAATTATACCCATGTATATAAACATAATCGCCATCTTTATTTGAATAAAAAATATAAATATCTTCATATTTTTACTAACTTTTGATTCTGCCGTTTTCGCCCTGACTCCTCCCATCTTATTCTTCCTGCTTTCTCAGTATTACGTATAGAGCAGTCCCACCCGCACTATACGTATCATCTATGCGCGTTCACAATGATCAGAACGATTTGTGCATGCGCGATTTAACTATGCGATGCGCATGCGTTTTACAATACTGTTGGGCTCCAATGCGCAGGCGTCTCCCTCAACTCGCAACATAATAATGAATGGATCATTCATTACTATGTTATTTGCAAATGCGAAGAGTAATGCCAAGACGATTATGCGCACTAAAGTGTGAAGGATGTGTGCATGCGCGAATCGGCCACAAGCATTCTGAATACGTATATGCTTATTACAGGGGACGCATGCGCAGATGGGCCAATACTAAAATGACGTAGTGTCACGGCCGCCTAACGGCCAGGATTTCAATTGGAAGATACAAATACATCATGAGGAAGTAGAAAAGTAATAGAAAAACGGGTTGATATTGCTGGATGCGATATTGAGATTTTACAAAGGTAAAACTTTGTTTTCAAATATAAGTAAGCAATTTGATGAATGAAACTCATAATTAATTTAAATCTTACATTGAATTCTGATGAGCCAACCTTTAAACTTTACCTTCACTTTAAAGTGCCTAAACAAGTTTCTGAGGGTTCCCTCTTTCAAGATGGAGACAATAGGGTCAATCCTTCCTCTGGTTTAGAAAGGACAGTTTATGACCACCATAGACCTGAAGAATGCATACCTTCACTTTCCGATACACAGGAATCAAGAAATTGTTGTTCCTTCCTTGTGTCCTAAGCTTTCTTCAGCGTAGGAATGTTTGCTTAACAATCTAGATGTGGTTCGTGCCTTGAAGTTCTATTTTCAGGCTACTAAGAAATTCAGACAATCTTCCTTTTTGTTTCTCATCTATACGGGGAAGCATAAAGGGCAGAAGGCTACTACGACTTCCCTAGCTTTCTGGTTGAGGAGTGCCATCCGCTTAGCTTATAAGACAGCAGGGAGACAGCCCCCTGAGAGGATAACGGCTCATTCCACTAGAGCAGTGGCTTCTTCCTGGGCTTTTAAGAATGAAGCCTCTATTGATCAGATTTGTAAGGCAGCTACCTGGTCCTCCTTACACACTTTTTCTAAATTTTAGATGTGTTTGCTTCGGCTGAAGCAGCTGTAGAGAGAAAGTTTTGGAGGCTGTGGTGCCCTCAGAATAGGGTCCGCCTATTTTTGTTTCCTCCCGTTATTCCTTCAGTGTCCTCTGGAGCTTGGGTATAGTTTTCCCAACAGTAAGGAATGAAGTCATGGACTCTCCCTGCCTTATGGAAGGAAAACATAATTTGTGCTTACCAGATAAATTCCTTTCCTTTCTGGCAGGGAGAGTCCATGACCCCGCCCGTAATTTATTTTTTTCTGGACGGCTCCCTTTTTATATTATTTCTTCTGGCACCTTTATACCCTGATGTTTCTCCTACTTTTCCTTGTTCCCTCGGCAGAATGACTGGGGGGATAGAGGAAGTGGGAGGGATATTTAAGCCTTTGGCTGGGGTGTCTTTGCCTCCTCCTGGTGGCCAGGTGTTGTATTTCCCAACAGTAAGGAATAAAGTCGTGGACTCTCCCTGCCAGGAAGGAAAGGAATTTATCTGGTAAGCATAAATTATGTTTTTTGTTTTGGAACAGAGGAATCTGGGAAATTATATGCAAATGAGCTACACAATGCTCCACCCCTTTTTACTTCAAGTATCTGTTTAAAACACGGACTCCCTCGTGCTAGTAAACAACTTTCCAGTTTACCTTTATTATCAAATTTGCTTCATTCTCTTGATATCATTTGTTGAAGGAGCAGCAATGCACTACTGGTTTCTATGGGTGAGCCAATGACAATCAGTATATATATGCAGCCACCAATCAGCAGCTAGACCCTAGGTTCTTTGCTGCTCCTGAGCTTACCTAGATAAACCTTTCAGCAAAAGATAACAAGAGAAGGAAAAATTAAATAATAGAAGTAAATTGGTAAGTTGTGTAAAATTGTTACAAATGCAAAGATAATAATTATTAAAATAGCATATGAATGTCTCTTTATATCCTTCAGGGGACCAGGAGGAAGGGGTCCTTGGCCGAACCCTAATGCTAACTCTGTAAGTAATTAAAGTTTAGCAAGAGCCAAAATTCATATTGACTACGAGAGTTAGTGTACTGAGGATTATTATTTCTTTGTTCCCATATGCAGATAGCGTACTCGTCATCATCACCAGGAAATTATGTGGTAAGTGATTTCTTATTTGTTTTATACATAATAAATATATGTACTTTCAATTTTTTTTTTATCAAACCTACGCAGTTGTTGCTCTTTCAAGCTATATGTATGTAGGTGTGTAAGTGTTAAAATATAAATACAGTTTGCTATAGTCCTATTACAGTCTTATCTTGAAAATAAAACTGTAAAAAAGTAGCAGTGGCTCATAGTTTCGTATGTACAGACAGACAGATAGATAGAGAGATATATTTTAATTTTTATATGCCTTATATGTCTACATTTACTTACTGTGTGGGTAGAGATGTCCTGCTGTGTGTGCTACAGCAGACGAGGAACCTGATCCTGTTGCAGCACTGGGGATGTAGATACAGTGTGAGTGGCTCCTCAGAGGTTGTATATCTCCTCCAGTGAATTCCAGTGCTTAAGTTCCTCTCTGCCTTTGCTGTCCCCTTTCTCACTGTGCCTCTATGCAATCAGACGCCCCCAGCTTTAGTCACATTGTGGCGGCTACTGCGTTGGAATGTATCCCAGGAGCTCTGACACTTCTACCCAACAGCCTTTAAATGTTGGCAATCGGAAAAAAGCGTCCATATGATTACTGCTACTCAGATGCTGCTACAGTTTCATGACCCTTCCATGACAATATTGTAGGAGCAAAGCCAATTTGGCTGGAAATACATTTAATTGGCTTTTACTAATCAACAGATATTAAAAAGCAATCCTTTATACCACTGTACCTGCTTAACACCTGAATCTAGCATTCTTGCTCTCAGTTTCATATTGTTTCTCATTTGTTAGGGTCCACCAGGAGGTGGGGGTCCTCCAGGAACACCTATCATGCCCAGCCCAGGAGGTATGTAAAGATGTCTCATCTGTAGTTCTTTATCATAGAGTATGTTGCAGAGAGCGGACTAATGGGACAGCTGAGAATGAATGTTATGCTATTTTATTTGGAGTATTTACCACACCACTTCTGTCTTTAATCTTATTGCATAATTACATGGTTTGCCAGATGGGGGAGGGTTTTTATCACTGTCAGGAACTGCATGTATGGTCTGTCTGTGCATCTTTAGGAAAATAGTTCTCACAGTTCTATTGGTTTATAGCAATTTGACCCACAAGTGTGTGTTTATTATTCAGTACAGGCTACTGTTTTTCAGAGGAAAAAACATTACTAAATATTTAAAGAGATAGTCTAGTCAAAATTAAACTTTCATGATTCATATAGAGCATGCAATTTTAAGCAACTTTCTAATTAACGCCTATTATCATTTTTTCTTCATTCTCTTGGTATCTTTATTTGAATGTAAGTTGAGAAGCTGGCCCATTTTTGGTTTAGCACCCTAGGCAGAGCTTGCTGATTGGTGGCTACATTTAGGCACCAATCAACAAGCGCTACCCATGTGATGAACCAAAAATGGGCCGGCTCCTAAGCTTACATTCTTTCTTTTTCAAACAAAGATTATTATTATTATTCTTTATAAAGCGCCAACAGATTCTGCGGCACTGCCCATGGGTACAAGGATAACAGTACAATGGAGAAACAATACGATAAAAGACAAAATTTAACGGACAAATACAGGGGGAATTTAGGGCCCTATTCCCGTGGGAACTTACAATCTAAAGATAACAAGAGAACGAAAAAAAATGATAATTGGAGTAAATTAGAAAGTTGGTTGTATAATATATATATATATTTAATGTCAGTTTAAGTTGTAGTCTGTGATTAGGTTTTCTGGTGTTGCTATTCAATTTCGAACATACCAAATATGCAACAAATTATTCAGCAGGTGGATATAGGCTGTATTAAACAGAAGGAAAATCCAGTTTACTATAAGGATATTTCCCAGAACTCCTTGCTGCAGTGAAATAACTGTACAACATAGGATCTTTTTCAGCTATAAATGTAAATGTGTTTACCAGGGCCCCTTATTTTTGTGTATGCTAAGTATTTTTTATCCATAATTTCTCTGTGGCCTGATACAAACAGTATTGTAAGATCACAAAGAAAGCTGAGGAGAAAAGATTCTTAGGGCTGTAAGGAATCTGCTTCTCAGGTGCACAAAAGCTAGAGCTTCTTGCCAGACGTGTTGCAATCCCCCCCCCCCCCCCTGCTCGCTTCACAGCTCAGTAATAGCTTAGACAACAATAGGGCTTGTCTGCCTGGTCCTCTGCGTGTTTTAGTTGTGGAGACTCTTCCATCTGTTTTTGGGATGTGTCTGAATATCTAGGTCAATAAAGATAGAGAGAAAAGGAACAAGAAGGGACCAAATACACAAATTATCTAGTCAAAGAAGAGGGAGTTGCAAATGAAATACTTATAGCCATATGTGTATATACACAAGGGGGACTGAGTACATATTTCTGTGTGAATAGTTGCTTTTCACATTTTCTTTCTTAGCCTCTGTATAGAGCACAGGGTAGGACAAATCACTGTGCTTACCTTGCCAAGGGAAAAAATACATTGAATTGTAAAGGTAGAAGCTTAAAATGACATAAAACCCCAATGTTTTCTTTTTCTAATTTACTTCTATTATCACATTTTCTTAATTCTCTTGGTATCTTTTGTTTAAAAGCAGGGATGTAAGCTTAGGAAAGGCAAGCAGTATGGAGTGTAAAAGGGACTCTACTGTAAAATGTGTTTCCCGTTAATGTGTTCCAAATTACTTGTTGTATCTACTGCAGCGTATTCAATGTATGGCTGATTGTTCCTTCATGCTTATTTTTGTATTTTAAATAGTTGGTTTTGCTCAATAAACCCATCACCTGTTGTTCTCCAGGACATGCCCATAACAATGGGATGAGCTTGCAAGTAGAGCATACTTGCTAATCTCATCTATGTTATTGAAATTCCAATTATGGCTGGGGGTAGAAAGAGCACAACCAGCTATTTCAGATTCAAAATATATCTTTCCCTCCTACCCCAACTGGGAGAATAATTAGTGCTATTGTATCCTGTTTACATAGCTTTCTACAGAAAAAAACATTTGTTACTCATATGGGTGTAGAAAATAAGCTATTTCAAACAACAAAATTCAGATAAAAGAGCTGTTTGCAAACAATTCAATTCACTCTAACATGTAAAATAGTTCATTGAAAAAACATTAAAATGGAGGAAATGTAAAGTACAATGTCCCCCTAACAACTCTGGCTCACAATATATTAGCCTTTAGTATCTTTTGCATCTTTTTGCTCCTATTACAAGTGGATGGTTAATATTTATCTCTCAACAGAGATTTATTGATTGCAGGAGGTTGTGCAAAACATAATAATTGCTTTCCACAAGTAATCTGGGTCTGTGATCCAAATTGCTAATACAAATATGTGTGACAACACTGCTGTGTCTCTATTTCATGTTGTGTTTATTTAGTTTTTTATCATTTATTTTTAGAGCACCATATGTAAATGTTTCAGTGAGTTTTATGCAGGTGCATACATTTTTAATAAATTGCTTAATAAATATGAAAATAATGTATTTCCATCTTAATATGGGAAGAGTCCACAGCTGCATTCCTTACTTGTGGGAAATACTGAACCTGGCCACCAGGAGGAGGCAAAGACACCCCAGCCAAAGGCTTAAATACCTCCCCCACTTCCTCATAACCCCAGTCATTTTTTGTCTTTCGTCACAGGAGGTTGGCAGAGAAGTGTCGGAAGTAGTCTCTTATGGAGGGTAGTACTCTTCGAGATGGGACTGGAGTTTTAAGTAGTCCTGTCAGCCTCTCAATGATATCATGGATGAAAGTTAGAGTCCGGAGATGGTTTCTGTGAAACCATCCCGACTCATATTAACAGCTCCATAGGCAATCAGCGTTGACGAGTTTCGCTGCCTGCTTTCTTCACTCAAGTCCATGTCAGAAGCGATGCTACTATCTGTCACACTTGGAGGACTTTGTTCCTGTTCCACGGCGTAGATTCTGGTAAGATCATTTCATATTTTATACATGTATGATTACGCAAGAAGAGAGGGTCACAGTGTGACTTTTTTTTATCTGTATAGAATCAAGGGTTAATATCTCCTTAAGGGGATTATTGAACAGAAAGGAATACTCTTATATGTTTATTTGATTTTATGCTGCTGTTATGTGTGAGATGTTATGGGCTCATAGGCTGTTATGGAATATACAGGTTTCACTTTGAGAGACATGCAGCTTACAAGCTTGGCGCGCTTTCTCATAGCAGGGACGGTCCTGCATTGTGGACCATGTGATTCATTCCATAAATCTCTGTACTGTCTGGGTCATAGGAAGTGGTGAGTGCCCCAGCTATTGGGGTATAAGGGTACTGTTTTTTTTTAATAAAATAAGATGTTTTATTTCTCTAGTTCTCCGGTTATATTCTGTTACTTAAGAGGGCACTCCCTCTATTCCTAATGAGTAATCCCTGTTTATATGGTGAGGAGGCCTTAGTTCCGCCCTCTCAATTAGGTTCCATAGGCCTTGATAATTTGGTAATATCAAACATGTTTGATACCACAGAGCCGTCCACCACTGAGGAGTTGTCGTCCAGTGAGGTGCGTACCCTACATGCTTATCTCTCTGCACATGTAGTTTTCCCGTAGCATTGCTGATCCATTCATCTGGAGGGGGGCTTTTTTCACCAGACGTTACTGTGCAGTTCAGACGGTGGTGTCTGCGGCCTTTAATGCTTACCTCACCCTGCTAAGCGCAAGCGAAAGGTTACATATTATACTCCTTCCCAGAGTACATCAGATAATTTATTGGATTTAACTGAGAGTTATCCGAGGATGAAGTTCTTTCTGAAACTTCAGAGTATGAACATTTTGGGTTGGAGTCTGCTGCCTGTAAACCTTCCCTGCTCCGGTTAGATGGTGAACATTATTAAGAATGAATGGGACAGGATTGGATTCCTTTTCCCCCTCTTCTCCCTTTAACAAATTGTCCCCGGTCCTGGACTCTCAATGGAGTTGTGAGGTTCCGTCCCTAAATGGGATGGTGTTATCTTCACCCTTGCTAAACGTACTACTATCCCGCTTGAGGATAGTTCTTTGTTTGAAGATCCCATGGATAAAAGATGGAAACTCTGTTAAGAAAGATGTTTCAACATACAGGATATTTGTTTCAACCGGTGGCGACTGTTGCCGCGGTTACTGGAGAAACTACCTTCTGGTGTGACTTATAGGATTTGATCGGGGCGGAGGATCCCCTTGACGTTACTCAGAAATGATTTACGGCCTTGAGGGTTGTTAATTCTTTTATCTGTGCTGCTATTAGGCAGTTTATTCGCTTGAATGCTATGACTTCAGCTTTTTCTGTTCAGGCCCATCAGGCTCTGGCTGATGTCATGGTCTACGTATATAACTTCTAAGTCTAGATTTCTTACCTCCCTTTAAGGGAATGATTTGTCTGGTCCAGGCCTGGACTCAATTATCTTCACGGTCACAGGGGGCAAGGGTGCCCTCTTACCGCAAGAGTATATGAACTAATCTAAGGGACGATTTTCATTCTTTTCGTTTTGATAAAGCCCATGTCAGCAGTCCTCTGCTAAGCCAGAGCAAACCAAGAGCTCTTGGAAGCCGGCTCAGTCCTGGAATAAATCCAAGCAGAGCAAGAAGCCCGCCGATTCTACGTCGGCATCAATGGGCGGTCCCCGGTCCTCTTCTGGATCATGTAGGGGGCAGTATGTTGCTCTTTTCAGTTGCTTGGTTTAGGGACGTTCAGGATCCATGGGTCCTGGAGGTCATAGCTCAGGGTTACAAGATAGGTTTAAAGGTCTCAGCCACCCAAGGGCAGATTCCTCCTGTCTTTCTGACCAGAAAGGAGGGAAGCCTTTCTGGGGTGTGTACGGGATATGTCCTCTAGGAGTTATTGTCCCGGTGCCTATCGCAGTGAGAGGTTTAGGATACTATTCAAACCTTTTCGTGGTCCCTAAGAAGGAGGGAACATTCCGTCCGATTCTGGACCTAAAGTGCTTAAGCAGGTTTTTAAATGTCCCCTCATTTAAGATGGAGACAATAATGTCCATTCTTCCCCTCGTTTGAGAGGGGTAGTTCATGACCATGATAGATCTGAAGGATGCTCCCTTCTCATACCAATCCTCAAGGACCACTTCCAGTTCCTAAGGTTTGCATTCCTGGACCAGCACTTACAGTTTATTGCCCCTCCGTTTGGTATAGCTGAAGAATGTCTTGTGGCTCGGTGTATGGAGGTGATTGGTCTCATGGTGTCCAGCTTGGACATTATTTCCTTTTCCAGGTTTCACCTCAGACTGTTGCAACTGCGGATAATGAACTAGTGGAACGGCGATCATTCTGATCTGTCTCAACAGATTTCTCCAGACAACCAATCGGGAGAATCGCTCTCTTGGTGGTTTTGTCTGGATCACTTGTCCTGAGGGGTGTCCGTCTCAAACCATCCTGGGTGATTTGGACTACGGTTGCAAGTCTGTCAGGATGGGGAGCTGTTTGGGGTGCCAGGAAGGCACATGGCATCTGGTCTCAGGAGGTAAAACTCCCTCCTGATCTCATTTTGGATCTTTGGCCAAAATATAATGCTCTGAAGGCTTGGCCTCTGCTGGGTTTGTCCCAGTTAATCAGATTCCAATCAAACAATATATCCTTGGTGGCTTACATCAACCATCAGGGGGGAACAAGAAGCTCCCTAGTTTTGAGGGAAGTATCTTGGATTCTGGTGTGGGGGAGACCCACATTTGTTCGCTGTCAGCGATCCACATTCCATCTGTGGACAACTGGGAAGCGGATTCCTCAACAGACAATCCTTTCATCTGGAGAAGAATGGTCTCTCCATCCCTAGTGTTTGCAGAGATTTGTAAGAGGAAGATCTTATAACGTCTCAGTTCCAAGCTACCCAGATAGGTGTCGAAGTACAGGGATCCTCAGGTGGAGCTAACAGATGCATTAGCGATGCCTTGGAGGTTCAATCCAATTTATCCTTTCCGACCATTACCACTACTTCCTAGTGTAGTGGCTCGAGTCAAGAAGGCATCAGTGATACTGACTGCTCCGCCTTGGCCGCGAAGGATGTGGTTCGCGGATCTAGTAGGGATGTCATCATCTGCTCCGTGGAAGTTACCTTGTCGCAGGGATCTGCTGACCAAGGTCTCTTTGTTCATCAATGTCTAGATTCTCTGAGGCTGAATGCATGGAGATTGAACGCTTAGTCCGAGCCAAGAGAGGGTTTCTTTTCTGAGAGAGTTATTTGTTTCTCATTCAAGCTCATAAACTGGTTGCTCGTCGCATCTATCATATGTGGAGGACCTACTTATTCTTTTCTCCAGGATGAACTGAAGAAGGGACAGTTTTTGGCCCTGTCTGTGTTATTGCACAAGAGGTTTGCAGAGCTTCCAGATGTACAGCCATTTGTTAAGGCTCTGCTGGGATCAGACCTATGTTTAGATCTAAGGCTCCTCCTTGGAGTTTAAATCTTGTCCTTAAGGTTTTGCAACTTGCTCCATTGGAGCCCATGCATGAAGTAGACATTAAATTGTTGTCTTGGAAGGTTCCTTTTCTACTGGCTATTGCTTCTGCACACAGAGTATCTGTGATTGCTGCCTTGCAATGCGTCCCTCCTTATCTCGTTTTTATGCCGATAAGGCTGTTCTACGAACCAAGTTAGGTTTCTTCCTAAGGTCGTGTCAATTCGCAACATCAATCAAGAGATTGTGGTTCCTTTTTTATATCCTAATCCTTCTTCGTCGAAGGAACGTTTACAACGTATTTCTGGTTGTGGTTTGTGCCTTGAAGGTCTATCTTCAAGGAATTTCGACAAACCGCTTTCTCTGTTTGTTCTCTTTTGCGGGAAGTGTAGGGGTCAGAGGGCCTCTTCGACTTCCTTATCTTTTTGTCTGAGGAGTGTTAAGTGTCTTAAGGATCCTCTGAGGATTACGGCTCATTCTACAAGAGCAGTGGTTTCCTCTTGGGCCTTCAAAAATGAGGCCTCTATGGATCAGATTTGTAAGGCGGCTATCTGGTTCTCCTTACATACCTTTTAAAAATTTTTACAAGTTTGATGTTTTTGCTTCTGCTGAAGCAACCTTCGGGAGAAAGGTTTTGCAGGCTATTGTGCCCTCAGATTGGGTCCGCCTCTCTTTTTTCCCTCCCGTTAGCATTTCGTGTACTTTAGAGCTTGGGAGTATGTTTCCCACAAGTAAGGAATGCAGCTGTGGACTCTTCCCATATTAAGATGGAAAACATAAATTATGCTTAACTGATAATTTCATGTCCATCTGTATGGGAAGAGTCCACAGCTCCTGCCCGTGTTCTCCAATGGGTGGCCCTAAATTTGACATTTTTTCTTCTAGCACCTTTTTCACTCTGCTATTTCTCCTACTGTTCCTTGTTCCCTCGGCAGAATGATTGGGGTTATGAGGAAGTGGGGGAAATATTTAAGCCTTTGGCTGGGGTGTCTTTGCCTCCTCCTGGTGGCCAGATTCAGTATTTCCCACAAGTAAAGAATGCAGCTGTGGACTCTTCCCATACAGAAGGAAATTAAATTATCAGGTAAGCATAATTTATGTTTTGCACATGACTGTCATGTATATTATTTTCTATTATTAATATTATTATGATTATAATCATACCCAATTGTGTAGAGCTGGCTACATGAGTAAGGGTACTTGATGACTCAAGGTAAATAAAAATACAGATACATAATACAGACTAAACAAAACCAACTAATACACAAGTAGGAGGGCCCAGCTGCAAGGTTTATTCATTACGGGCCAGATTATGAGTGAATCGCAAATTAACGCTCAGCTCGAGCGATAATTGCGCTAGAAGTAAGCTTTTTGCGCTTGTCGGGTTGCGCTCATATTACGAGTTGAAAGTAAACTGTTTTCACTCTCGTGCTAGCTGAAGTTAGGATATCGCGTGCACGTTCACGTACTCCCCCATAGGTGTCCATGGAGGAAAAAAAGTGGGTGAAAACTAACATCCTATTCTTGCCCAAACCTGATCGCATATTCTCGTGCACTAACATTCCAATGTTCTTCCCATACAAGCATATGTTCTATTTATTCATAAATAAATTTTTCTACATATATCTGATGGTATTTTGGTACAATATTTATCTATACCTATGTATATAGATGATTATACATAGGTGTATGTGTATATATATATATATATATATATATATATATATATAAATACTTAGAATATATTCTGCTATCTTCAGAACATTGGAATGTGAAATATTTACAGTAAAAACACAGTATAACACTCAATTAAACATGAATAATGCATAAATATGTTTTTACATGTTTTCATTTACTTAACTGCAAAGGGCTCCAATGCACTTCTATATATGTCTAGATATGTATACATATATATTTCTGTGTATATATGCCTGTAAATACACATATATACACATATACAAACATATATATATTTAGACATGTATATGTATGTATCATGTTAAAGCCCTTTGATTGCCCTTTTTTTTCTAACACTTGAGATCTCATATTTGAGCCCTTATAACTGTTTTGTGCAATATTTTTTAGTAATTTTTATAAGCTGGTGTTATTATGAGTGTAACTGTACTGTAATGTATTTTTGGTGTATTTTGTGCAACTTTTATGTTTCGCAAAACAGTTAACAAGAGCTCTGAGGTTGTGGTAATCATTCTAGCGTAAATCGCAATTGCGCTCAAATAGTAAGCCCGACGAACGCTAACACACACACGATAAACCCATTCCTCGGGAACAAAAATTTGCGCTCCATTCGTGATCTGGCCGTACATGTTAGAACTATAGATATTTGCTAAATCGTTCAAAAACAAAGAATTAAATGTCATGCTCTGCGTATTACAAAATCTTTGCAATATATAGTCTTGGTTTCTACAAACGTATTAATTCTAGGAAATCTATTTTCTGTTGCAGACTCTACAAATTCCAGTGAAAACATGTACACAATGATGAATCCAATAGGGCCCGGCGGGAGCAGGCCTAACGTAAGTGATATATGCATGAGTAACTAATGTATTGTTAGGAATGTGAGCACCGCTGCTTCCAATTTGGTTAACGGTTCCCATTGCACATTATTGAGGGTTTATTAATTAATTAAAGTAAGGTTAACATTAGGAGCAGCAATTCCTCTGCCCTCGGACGTCTCTTCTTACTTCAGAAATGACGAATCCGGCTTCCTCCAATCACGGCATGGCCTCAGGCAATGTTTGCTCTGGTGGGAAGCCGTTATTGGAGGAAGCCGGATGCCTTATTTCTGACATAAGAAGAGACGACCTAGATGCGGGGGAATCGCTGCTTCGGTGTACCACGCTTGCTAGGAATAAAAGGTAAGTATTTTAAAAAACGGCTTCAATGTAAACTTTCATTAATGAAAGTGCCCCTGTTTTAATAGTATTTTTAAAAACAGGGCTTTCATTTGTGAAAGTTGACATTCACTTTAACCTTGCATATGTTTTCATGTATTAACATTTTATATTAATTGTATATGTGTAACATATAGGGAGACGTCCCTTAAGTTTTATATTGAGTGGTATATAGGAATAAATTGTCATAATTTTTATTTTGGATATCTTAAGCTGTTTTAGCGCCCTCTTTTTTTCTTGCTATATTTGGTTATACTTTGATACAGCAAGGGAAGGTGTTGTATCTATATAGAGGTGTTTGATATTTTCACAGCCTAGCGCATTACCTATCAGTATTTTCCTAAAGTAGATTTTTTTTTCTGACAAATTTCAAAGTTATGTCTATTTCCACTCCCACTGCATCATGTGACAGCCATCAGCCAATCACAAATGCATATACAGATATTTTGTGAATTCTTGCACATGCTCAGTAGGAGCTGGTGACTCAAAAAGTGTAAATATAAAAAAACTGTGCACATTGTGTTAATGAAAGTAAATTGGAACGTTGTTTAAAATTGCTGCTCTATCTGAATAATGAAAGTTTAATTTTGACCATTCCCCATTTGACCATTCCCCTATACAGCTTTTAATAGCCAGGTGATCACCTGGGAGCCTATTTAAGAAGGTGCGAGCGGACATGATCCGATATTGCGGATCATATCCGCTGCACATCGATAAATGCCGACAGCATATGCTGTCGACATTTATCATTGCACCAGCAGTTCTTGTGAACTGCTGGTGCAACGTCGCCCCCTGCAGATTTGCGGCCAATCGTCCGCTAGCAGGGGTGTCAATCAACCCGATCGTATTGGATCGGGTTGATTTCCGGCGATGTCTGTCCACCTCCTCAGAGCAGGCGGACAGGTTATGTAGCAGCGGTCTTTAGACCGTTGCTTCATAACTTGTGTTTCTGGCGAGCCTGAAGGCTCACCAGAAACATGGGGCATCAAGCTCCATACGGAACTTGATAAATAGGCCCCCTGGTGTAAAGATTTGTACATTTATTTGAGGTTATATACATATACATACGCCAAAAGAGCCTTTTGATATGAGGATAACTCCTTTTTACAACAATATTTAGAATTTAGAAAAAAAAAGGTAAAAAATGGAGGAAAAGGCAGCCGCAAGCCGCGTTCGGCTTTTTTCAGAGGCGGCTTTATTCTCGTGAAAGTGCAGCACACTGAGATCTGTGCAAATCCAGATCTTAGTTCGTTGTACTACAAGATTAAATATGGCTCCGAAAAGAGCTGAAATAGGCTTGCGGCTGCCTAATTCCGCATTTGTTAGCTCACAAAGTTTGCGTATGACAAGTCATGACATATACATAAAATAATATATAATATGTAGCTTTAATCTGCTGGGTATGCCAAAAAAAATATATGTGTGGGTTTCTCACTACAGTAGGACTTACATGTGAGCATCACCTAAAACAGCTCAGCACAGGGTCGGAAATGGCTCGGCAGTTGAAATGTTAAACACATGAAGATTGCAATATAACATTTCTAATTATGTAGCAAATAAATGTTGCAATATCATTGTTTATTTTGTCCTGTTTTTCTTTAAAGGGATATGAAACCGAAAATAAATATTTTGTGATTCAAACAAGCACACCATTTAAAAAAAAAAAAAAAGGTTCTAATTCTATTATGAAATTTGCTTTGTTCTCATGATATTCTGTGTTGAAGAGATACCTAGGTAGGCATCTCAAGCACTACATGGCAGTAAATAGTGCTGCAATCTAGTGCTCTTGTAAATGGATAACTGTGGGCTTTCCAATTCCTGTTAGAAGAATATGTGCACACTCCAGACATAACACACCAATATAGTTCTCTTAGTCATTGGTTGCACACTCTGATGACCCATTTACATACATATTCCTAATTGGCTTCAGCAAGGTGGCACCCACTGCATTATGGTCACTTAAATGTTATACTTAGTTTTGCGATATTTAAACTAGTAATATACTGGGCAATCAGAATCCTTTAGAAAATTCACCATTAAAGTGTATTTGAATATCTGTAAATAAATAATTTGCTAAGCTTGTAAAGGATCAGCCCCATAATTAGTAATGTAAAAGCCTGCAACTGCATATTATTCTCAGGCTAATCTTTGCTTTGAATATATCATTTTATCTAGCGTTTATTTATATAGATATTTTATTTGAAAATGGTATTAACTAGGAATTTAAAGGGACATCAAACCTAAAATTCTTCCTTTAAGATTCAGATAGACCTGACATTTTTTTTAAGTTTCCTATTTACTTCTGTTATCAAATTTGCTTTGTTCTTGCGGTATTCATTGGTGCAGGTAAATAACGTGCTCGTTTCGGGAGCACTATAGGGCAGCAGTATGGGAAAACACTGCCGCCATCTAGTGTTCTTCCAGAAGTATAACATTGTAAAAGCATTCTTGTAAAACTGCCTCTATATATAGTGCTCCAGTCATGTGCACACTCCTGAGCCTAGCAAGCTTCTTTTTTTTCTTTTCTTTTTTTTTTAAACAAAGGATACCAACAGAACAAAGTAAATTAAATAATATACATAAGTTGCAGTTTTTTTTCTTTTAAATGTTAAACTCTAGCTGAATCATGAAAGAAAATTGTTACATTTCATTCACTATTCACTTTAATAATTAGTATAGTTGTGATGTCGGTATTTGGTATAGAGACGCCTGCTTATTTAGTATTACATGGAAATATAATAATAATAATTATTATTATCATTATTTCCCCACCCACCCAGTTTTGCTTTTGCCTATAAAAATGACACAATTTATGTACATATTGTACGTCATGTGCTATGTAGATCAGGTGCATTCTGCACATTTCCCAGTGGAGCATAAAATATTTGTTATAAATGACCCATGTGCCAAAATATGTAGTCATCAGGGTGTTGACTTTTAAATCTACAGGCTTGATACTTTTTAGTTTAAAGGGATATGAAACCCAATTATTTTTTTCATGATTCAGATGGAGCATTCAATTTTAAACAACTTTCCAATTTGTTGAAAATCAGGGATGTAAGCTCGGGAGGCTGCTGCACGTGTCTGAAGCACTTTATAGGCAGCGGTTTTGCAAGAATGTAATGCATTTGCAATAGCACTAGATGGCACACTATTTACTTTAATGTAGCGCTCCAAACACTTATCTAGGTATCTCTTCAACAAAGAATAAACTAATAAAAAATGTTGTTCGCTGACGGAATCACAAAATAAAATGTTAGGGTTTCATATCCCTTTAAGTATAGAGACCCAGCTTTGTAACTGGCCAATCTTTTCTTACAGTTCCCAATGGGTCCTGGTCCTGATGGCCCTATGGGTGGAATGGGCGCTATGGAACCTCATCATATGAATGGATCACTAGGTAAGTGCAGGAAGAGATCATTTGTGTGGATAACTGAGCTTTACCGTGTGTTTTACAGTTTGTATCATTCTTTTTTGCAGCATTTAAAACTAAACTAGCAATGAGTGCAGTGAAAGAAAAAAGTCTTGTTCTGTCTTTCTGAAGTCCACAACTTTAAAAATGTCATCAATATAACAATTACCATATTGCTGTTTTTAAGAGAACTTTTTCATTTTTAAAACACTTTTAAATTCACTTATGTTGTCAAATGTAACTTGTTTGCTTGGTGTCCTTTCACAGTCCAAACAATAACACATTTTTCTTACTAGAAAAAAAATTGGATCAAATATCGGAAAATTCACCGATATGATCCTGGTATTTATTCTTAGATCAAATGAGAACTTCAGAAATATTTGAAGCAATATTAAAATGCTCTAACAGAGACATTTTTGCCCTTTATGTCCATTTAAGCCAAATAAAAGTCTATCGCCTAGATTTAGAATTTTGCGGCCAAAGGGGTGCGTTAGCTACGCATGCTTTTTTCTGGCCGCACCTTTTAAATACCGCTGGTATTTAGAGTTCACAGAATGGCTGCGTTAGGCTCCAAAAAAGGAGCGTAGAGCATATTTACCGCAACTTCAACTCTCGATACCAGCGGTGCTTACGGACACTGCCAGCTTCAAAAACGTGCTCGTGCACGATTCCCCCATAGGAAACAATGGGGCAGTTTGAGCTGAAAAAAACCTAACACCTGCAAAAAAGCAGCGTTCAGCTCTTAACGCAGCCCCATTGTTTGCTATGCGGAAACACTTCCTAAGTCTGCACCTAACACCCTAACATGTACCCCGAGTCTATACACCCCTAACCTTACACTTATTAATCTCTAATCTGCCAACCCCGCTATAGCTGACCCCTGCATTTTATTATTAACCCCTAATCTGCCGCTCCGTATACCGCCGCAACCTACATTATCCCTATGTACCCCTAATCTGCTGCCCCTAACACCGCCGACCCCTATATTATATTTATTAACCCCTAATCTGCCCCCCACAACGTCGCCGCCAGCTACCTACGATAATTAACCCCTAATCTGCCGACCGCATCTCACCGCTACTATAATAAAGTTATTAACCCCTAATCCGCCTCACTCCCGCCTCAATAACCCTATAAAAAATAGTATTAACCCCTAATCTGCCCTCCCTAACATCGCCGACACCTAACTTCAATTATTAACCCCTAATCTGCCGACCGAATCTCGCCGCTACTGTAATAAATGGATTAACCCCTAAAGCAAAGTCTAACCCTAACACCCCCCTAAGTTAAATATAATTTAAATCTAACTAAATAAATTAACTCTTATTAAATAAATTATTCCTATTTAAAGCTAAATACTTACCTGTAAAATAAACCCTAATATAGCTACAATATAAATAATAATTATTTCTCCAACATAGGTGTGTCCGGTCCACGGCGTCATCCTTACTTGTGGGATATTCTCTTCCCCAACAGGAAATGGCAAAGAGCCCAGCAAAGCTGGTCACATGATCCCTCCTAGGCTCCGCCTACCCCAGTCATTCTCTTTGCCGTTGTACAGGCAACATCTCCACGGAGATGGCTTAGAGTTTTTTAGTGTTTAACTGTAGTTTTTATTATTCAATCAAGAGTTTGTTATTTTAAAATAGTGCTGCTATGTACTATTTACTCTGAAACAGAAAAGAGATGAAGATTTCTGTTTGTAAGAGGAAAATGATTTTAGCAACCGTTACTAAAATCCATGGCTGTTCCACACAGGACTGTTGAGAGGAATTAACTTCAGTTGGGGGAACAGTGAGCAGTCTTTTGCTGCTTGAGGTATGACACATTCTAACAAGACGATGTAATGCTGGAAGCTGTCATTTTCCCTATGGGATCCGGTAAGCCATGTTTTTTCAGCAAGTAAATAAGGGCTTCACAAGGGCTTATTAAGACTGTAGACTTTTTCTGGGCTAAATCGATTCATATATTACACATATTTAGCCTTGAGGAATCATTTAATCTGGGTATTTTGATAAAATAATATCGGCAGGATCGATAGTGATTCTCCTCCTTATGAGGAGATTATGGACAGAATCCGTGCTCTCAAATTGGCTAATTCTTTCACCCTAGACGCCACTTTGCAATTGGCTAGGTTAGCGGCGAAAAATTCTGGGTTTGCTATTGTGGCGCGCAGAGCGCTTTGGTTGAAATCTTGGTCAGCGGATGCGTCTTCCAAGAACAAACTACTTAACATTCCTTTCAAGGGGAAAACGCTGTTTGGCCCTGACTTGAAAGAGATTATCTCTGATATCACTGGGGGTAAGGGCCACGCCCTTCCTCAGGATAGGTCTTTCAAGGCCAAAAATAAACCTAATTTTCGTCCCTTTCGTAGAAACGGACCAGCCCCACGTGCTACGTCCTCTAAACAAGAGGGTAATACTTCTCAAGCCAAGCCAGCCTGGAGACCAATGCAAGGCTGGAACAAGGGAAAGCAGGCCAAGAAACCTGCCACTGCTACCAAGACAGCATGAAATGTTGGCCCCCGATCCGGGACCGGATCTGGTGGGGGGCAGACTCTCTCTCTTCGCTCAGGCTTGGGCAAGAGATGTTCTGGATCCTTGGGCACTAGAAATAGTCTCCCAAGGTTATCTTCTGGAATTCAAGGGGCTTCCCCCAAGGGGGAGGTTCCACAGGTCTCAATTGTCTTCAGACCACATAAAAAGACAGGCATTCTTACATTGTGTAGAAGACCTGCTAAAAATGGGAGTGATTCATCCTGTTCCATTAGGAGAACAAGGGATGGGGTTCTACTCCAATCTGTTCATAGTTCCCAAAAAAGAGGGAACGTTCAGGCCAATCTTAGATCTCAAGATCTTAAACAAGTTTCTCAAGGTTCCATCGTTCAAGATGGAAACCATTCGAACAATTCTTCCTTCCATCCAGGAAGGTCAATTCATGACCACGGTGGATTTAAAGGATGCGTATCTACATATTCCTATCCACAAGGAACATCATCGGTTCCTAAGGTTCGCATTCCTGGACAAGCATTACCAGTTTGTGGCGCTTCCCTTCGGATTAGCCACTGCTCCAAGGATTTTCACAAAGGTACTAGGGTCCCTTCTAGCGGTGCTAAGACCAAGGGGCATTGCAGTAGTACCTTACTTGGACGACATTCTGATTCAAGCGTCGTCCCTTCCTCAAGCAAAGGCTCACACGGACATAGTCCTGGCCTTTCTCAGATCTCACGGATGGAAAGTGAACGTGGAAAAGAGTTCTCTATCTCCGTCGACAAGGGTTCCCTTCTTGGGAACAATTATAGACTCCTTAGAAATGAGGATTTTTCTGACAGAGGCCAGAAAAACAAAACTTCTAAACTCTTGTCGGACACTTCATTCCGTTCCTCTTCCTTCCATAGCGCAGTGCATGGAAGTAATAGGTTTGATGGTAGCGGCAATGGACATAGTTCCTTTTGCGCGCATTCATCTAAGACCATTACAACTGTGCATGCTCAGTCAGTGGAATGGGGACTATACAGACTTGTCTCCGAAGATACAAGTAAATCAGAGGACCAGAGACTCACTCCGTTGGTGGCTGTCCCTGGACAACCTGTCACAAGGGATGACCTTCCGCAGACCAGAGTGGGTCATTGTCACGACCGACGCCAGTCTGATGGGCTGGGGCGCGGTCTGGGGATCCCTGAAAGCTCAGGGTCTTTGGTCTCGGGAAGAATCTCTTCTACCGATAAATATTCTGGAACTGAGAGCGATATTCAATGCTCTCAAGGCTTGGCCTCAGCTAGCGAAGGCCAAGTTCATGCGGTTTCAATCAGACAACATGACGACTGTTGCGTACATCAACCATCAGGGGGGAACAAGGAGTTCCCTGGCGATGGAAGAAGTGACCAAAATCATTCAATGGGCGGAGACTCGCTCCTGCCACCTGTCTGCAATCCACATCCCAGGAGTGGAAAATTGGGAAGCGGATTTTCTGAGTCGTCAGACATTGCATCCGGGGGAGTGGGAACTCCATCCGGAAATCTTTGCCCAAATCACTCTACTGTGGGGCATTCCAGACATGGATCTGATGGCCTTGCGTCAGAACTTCAAGGTTCCTTGCTACGGGTCCAGATCCAGGGATCCCAAGGCGACTCTAGTAGATGCACTAGTAGCACCTTGGACCTTCAAACTAGCTTATGTATTCCCGCCGTTTCCTCTCATCCCCAGGCTGGTAGCCAGGATCCATCAGGAGAGGGCGTCGGTGATCTTGATAGCTCCTGCGTGGCCACGCAGGACTTGGTATGCAGATCTGGTGAATATGTCATCGGCTCCACCATGGAAGCTACCTTTGAGACGAGACCTTCTTGTTCAAGGTCCGTTCGAACATCCGAATCTGGTCTCACTCCAGCTGACTGCTTGGAGATTGAACGCTTGATTTTATCAAAACGAGGGTTCTCAGATTCTGTTATTGATACTCTTGTTCAGGCCAGAAAGCCTGTAACTAGAAAAATTTACCACAAAATATGGAAAAAATATATCTGTTGGTGTGAATCTAAAGGATTCCCCTGGGACAAGGTACAGATTCCTAAGATTCTATCTTTTCTCCAAGAAGGATTGGAGAAAGGGTTATCTGCAAGTTCCTTGAAGGGACAGATTTCTGCCTTGTCTGTGTTACTTCACAAAAAGCTGGCAGCTGTGCCAGATGTTCAAGCCTTTGTTCAGGCTCTGGTTAGAATCAAGCCTGTTTACAAACCTTTGACTCCTCCTTGGAGTCTCAACTTAGTTCTTTCAGTTCTTCAGGGGGTTCCGTTTGAACCCTTACATTCCGTTGATATTAAGTTATTATCTTGGAAAGTTTTGTTTTTGGTTGCAATTTCTTCTGCTAGAAGAGTTTCAGAGTTATCTGCTCTGCAGTGTTCTCCTCCTTATCTGGTGTTCCATGCAGATAAGGTGGTTTTACGTACTAAACCTGGTTTTCTTCCAAAAGTCGTTTCTAACAAAAACATTAACCAGGAGATAGTCGTACCTTCTTTGTGTCCGAAACCTGTTTCGAAGAAGGAACGTTTGTTGCACAATTTGGATGTTGTTCGCGCTCTAAAATTCTATTTAGATGCTACAAAGGATTTTAGACAAACATCTTCCTTGTTTGTTGTTTATTCTGGTAAAAGGAGAGGTCAAAAAGCAACTTCTACCTCTCTCTCTTTTTGGATTAAAAGCATCATCAGATTGGCTTACGAGACTGCCGGACGGCAGCCTCCTGAAAGAATCACAGCTCATTCCACTAGGGCTGTGGCTTCCACATGGGCCTTCAAGAACGAGGCTTCTGTTGATCAGATATGTAGGGCAGCGACTTGGTCTTCACTGCACACTTTTACCAAATTTTACAAGTTTGATACTTTTGCTTCTTCTGAGGCTGTTTTTGGGAGAAAGGTTTTGCAAGCCGTGGTGCCTTCCATTTAGGTGACCTGATTTGCTCCCTCCCTTCATCCGTGTCCTAAAGCTTTGGTATTGGTTCCCACAAGTAAGGATGACGCCGTGGACCGGACACACCTATGTTGGAGAAAACAGAATTTATGTTTACCTGATAAATTACTTTCTCCAACGGTGTGTCCGGTCCACGGCCCGCCCTGGTTTTTTAATCAGGTCTGATAATTTATTTTCTTTAACTACAGTCACCACGGTATCATATGGTTTCTCCTATGCAAATATTCCTCCTTAACGTCGGTCGAATGACTGGGGTAGGCGGAGCCTAGGAGGTATCATGTGACCAGCTTTGCTGGGCTCTTTGCCATTTCCTGTTGGGGAAGAGAATATCCCACAAGTAAGGATGACGCCGTGGACCGGACACACCGTTGGAGAAAGTAATTTATCAGGTAAACATAAATTCTGTTATTATAGCTATTTTATGATTTATATTTATTTTACAGGCAACTTTGTATTTATATTAACCAGGTACAATAGCTATTAAATAGTTAAGAACTATTTAATAGCTAAAATAGTTAAAATAATTACAAAATTACCTGTAAAATAAATCCTAACCTAAGTTACAATTAAACCTAACACTACACTATCAATAAATTAATTAAATACAATACCTACAATTATCTACAATTAAAACTTACACTACACTATCAATAAATTAATTAAATACAATATCTACAAATAAATACAATTAAATAAACTAACTAAAGTACAAAAAATAAAAAAGAACTAAGTTACAAAAAATAAAAAAATATTTACAAACATTAGAAAAATATTACAACAATTTTAAACTAATTACACCTACTCTAAGCCCCCTAATAAAATAACAAAGCCCCCCAAAATAAAAAAATGCCCTACCCTATTCTAAAATTAAAATAGAAAATCTCTTTTACCTTACCAGCCCTGAAAAGGGCCCTTTGCGGGGCATGCCCCAAAGAATTCAGCTCTTTTGCCTGTAAAAAAGAAAACATACAATACCCCCCCCCAACATTACAACCCACCACCCACATACCCCTAATCTAACCCAAACCCCCCTTAAATAAACCTAACACTAAGCCCCTGAAGATCTCCCTACCTTGTCTTCACCTCACCGGGTCCCGATCTGTCCAGAAGAGCCTCCGATGTCTTGATCCAAGCCCAAGCGGGGGGCTGAAGAGTGACGTCCATCCTCGGGCTGAAGTCTGGATCCAAGCGGCGGCTGAAGAAATCCATCATCGGGATGAAGTCTTCTATCAAGCAGCATCTTCAATCTTCTTTCTTCCGGAGCGGAGCGGAGCTATCTTCTTCCCAGCCGACGCGGATCCATCCTCTTCTAACGACGCCTACTCGCCGAATGACGGTTCCTTTAAATGACGTCATCCAAGATGGCGTCCCTCGAATTACGATTGGCTGATAGGATTCTATCAGCCAATCGGAATTAAGGTAGGAATATTCTGATTGGCTGATGGAATCAGCCAATCAGATTCAAGTTCAATCCGATTGGCTGATCCAATCAGCCAATCAGATTGAGCTCGCATTCTATTGGCTTATCGGAACAGCCAATAGAATGCGAGCTCAATCTGATTGGCTGATCCAATCAGCCAATCGGATTGAACTTGAATCTGATTGGCTGATTCCATCAGCCAATCAGAATTTTCCTACCTTAATTCCGATTGGCTGATAGAATCCTATCAGCCAATCGGAATTCGAGGGACGCCATCTTGGATGACGTTCCTTAAAGGAACCTTCATTCTTCAGTTGGACGTCGGAAGAAGAGGATGGATCCGCGTCGGAGGTCTTCAAGATGGAGCCGTTCGTCATCGGATGAAGATAGAAGATGCCGCTTGGATCAAGATGGTTGCCGGTCCGGATCTCCTCTTCTTCCCGGATAGGATGAAGACTTTGGAGCCTCTTCTTTTATTTTGGGGGTCTTTGTTATTTTATTAGGGGGCTTAGAGTAGGTGTAATTAGTTTAAAATTGTTGTAATATTTTTCTAATGTTTGTAAATATTTTTTTATTTTTTGTAACTTAGTTCTTTTTTATTTTTTGTACTTTAGTTAGTTTATTTAATTGTATTTATTTGTAGGTATTGTATTTCATTTATTTAATGATAGTGTAGTGTTAGGTTTAATTGTAGATAATTGTAGGTAGTTTAATTAATTTATTGATAGTGTAGTGTTAGGTTTAATTGTAACTTAGGTTAGGATTTATTTTACAGGTAATTTTGTTATTATTTTAACTATTTTAGCTATTAAATAGTTATTAACTATTTAATAGCTATTGTACCTGGTTAAAATAAATACAAAGTTGCCTGTAAAATAAATATAAATCCTAAAATAGCTACAATATAATTATTCGTTATATTGTAGCTATATTAGGGTTTATTTTACAGGTAAGTATTTAGTTTAAAATAGGAATAATTTATTTAATAATAGTTAATTTATTTTGTTAGATTTAAATTATATTTAACTTAGGGGGGTGTTAGTGTTAGGGTTAGACTTAGCTTTAGAGGTTAATACATTTATTATAGTAGCGGTGAGGTGCGGTCGGCAGATTAGGGGTTAATTATTGTAGGTAGCTGGCGGCGACGTTGTGGGGGGCAGGTTAGGGGTTAATAAATATAATATAGGGGTCGGCGGTGTTAGGGGCAGCAGATTAGGGGTACATAAGGATAACGTAGGTGGCGGTCGGCAGATTAGGGGTTAAAAAAATTTAATCGAGTGGCGGCGATGTGGGGGGGCCTCGGTTTAGGGGTGCATAGGTAGTTTATGGGTGTTAGTGTACTTTAGAGCACAGTAGTTAAGAGCTTTATGAACCGGCGTTAGCCCAAAAAGCTCTTAACTCCTGGGTTTTTTCTGCGGCTGGAGTTTTGTCGTTAGATTTCTAACGCTCACTTCAGCCAAGACTCTAAATACCGGCGTTAGAAAGATCCCATTGAAAACATAGGATACGCAAATCGCGTAGGAGGATCTGCGGTATGGAAAAGTCGCGGCTGGAAAGTGAGCGTTAGACCCTTTCCTGACTGACTCCAAATACCAGCGGGCGGTAAAAACCAGCGTTAGGAGCCTCTAACGCTGGTTTTCACGGCTACCGCCCAACTCTAAATCTAGGCCAGGATACGCAAATGGTGTAGGGGGATCTGCGGTATGGAAAAGTCGCGGCTGGAAAGTGAGCGTTAGACCCTTTCCTGACTGACTCCAAATACCAGCGGGCGGTAAAAACCAGCGTTAGGAGCCTCTAACGCTGGTTTTCACGGCTACCGCCCAACTCTAAATCTAGGCCTATTTTTTTTTCATTGTGAGAGCTAAAAGAGAGAATTTTATTTATTTTTATTTTTGTTTGTTTTAAACTGATGTTCCTGTACTTTTTTGCCTGCCAGCCAGTGAGCAGGTAGTTTTTAAGGACCGGTTGTATACAAACATGCACTTTCTTTTTTTCATGCACAGAATTTTCACCATTTTTAAATAGTGCTTTTTCATATGGAATATAGATTTTTTTTTAGACGTTTTACTGTCCTTTTAAAACCAAACCATATTGAGTGCCTGTGTCCTTCTATATTTTACACATATCACAAGTGAATTTAATCTTAAAGGCACTGTCTATTTGATTTGTTAACGTTTAAAAAGATAGATATTGCCTTTATTACACATTCCACAGCTTTGCATAAGCAACATTGTTATATTATTATATTTTATAACCTCTAAGACTTTTTTCTAAACCCCGACAGGCTGCCTCTTATCTCAGTGCTTTTTAAATTTTCCACAACAGCCAGACAGTGCTAATTCATGTGTACCCTATAGATAACATTGTGCTCACTCCTGTGAATGATAATGGTTATACAAGAACCAGCTAAAATGCAAGATTTTAAAAAGCACTGAGATAAGGGGCAGTCTACAGTGGCTTACATACAGGTAATCACAGAGGTAAAAAGTATATTAATATATCAGTGTTGGCTATGCAAAACTGGGGAATGTTTTAAAAAATAACATTTTCAAGTAGACTGTCTCTTTAAATAGGCACAATTAATTTAGTAGATGTTGCGTAAGGGGCTCTTGCACAGTAACATTGTCAGTGGTATAAGCAATTGAAGCAGTTTTTTCATTCAGAATTAAAATGCTCTCTTGTGCATTTCAGTTTTTAATTGTATGCCCCTTTAGCTACATGCCTTGTACAAGTAGACCACACTGTAAAATCTATGCTACCACTAAACAGACTGGTGAGATGGGACTCCGGGATCTACTTTTACTTTTTGTAAAGTTTGTCAGAGTTTGATACATTTACCAGAGAAGGTTCATGCAGGGATGTGGGGAACAAAACCTAGTATATATTATATATTTAATTAATGCATAACTCACCTTAATATAACTTATGTTGGGTTAGCCCACATGAAGAATAAGTGAACTCCTGTCAGGTTTTGCAAACAAAAACCCGGCACCACGTTAGACCTACAGCGCGTATGCATATTTCACATTCCAATGTTCTTCACATAGAAGAAAATGTTTTTTTTTTAAATATATATATTTCTATATACATTCCTGTATGTGAACAACATTGGAATATGAAATATTTACATTAAATACAACACATTATGAAATATAAAAAAAAAATTAAAATGCTTTTTGTAGTTTAAAGGCATTTTAGTGGAAAGGGCTCCAAAATGTATATACTGTATCTATGTATATATGTATTTATATGTGTATGTATATGTATGTATATATATATATAGTCCCAGAAAGGATAAGCACAGCCCCACAACTCTGGTAAATGCCAGGGTGCTCTTTACAAAAGTACAGAAAATCCAATGAGTATATAAAACTTGCCTTTTAACTTTTGTTAATAAACGTCAAGTTTTATATATTCAAGACCAGTGAGTGCCTTTTTTCCCACATTGGATTTTATATATATATATATATATATATATATATATATATATATATATATATATACATACATATACACACACATATTTAGGCACATATTATATCCATTATAGCCCTTAGCAGTCAAATACATAGCCATATGCCATATACCATTGAATCCTTATAAAACATTTGTATTAATGTTTATGGGGCATATCTATCAAGCTCCGTGTTTCTGGCGAGCCTTCAGGCTCGCCAGAAACACCAGTTATGAAGCAGTGGTCTAAAGATTGCTGCTCCATAACCTGTCTGCCTGCTCTGAAGAGGCGGACAGACATCGCTGCAAGTCAACCAGATCGAATACGATCGGGTTGATTGACACCCCCCTGCTAGCGGCCGATTGGCCGTGAATCTGCA
Source organism: Bombina bombina (assembly GCF_027579735.1). Taxonomy (NCBI): domain Eukaryota; kingdom Metazoa; phylum Chordata; class Amphibia; order Anura; family Bombinatoridae; genus Bombina; species Bombina bombina. The sequence continues at coordinate 787,521,522 of NC_069500.1, forward strand.
GGGGGCGGCATTGCACCAGCAGTTCACAAGAACTGCGGGTGTAATGCTGAATGGGGAGAGCTTATTGCTCTCCGCATTCAACAAGGTCTGTTGGACATGATCCGCAATGTCGGATCATGTCCGACAGGCCTTTCATAAATAGGCCTTAATATGTCAAATTTTTATCAGATATATGAGTATAACAGTTTATTTTAATATATTTATGTTGTGTTTGGTGCACATTTTTTTTTTTTTTTTTTTTTAAACTCTTACTATTTACGCAAGGTCTTTGCTGGCGCATACCTGAGGCACACTAATTTAGTTAGCGCTCAAGTGAACGCATTTACTTTCAACTTATGGGATAATTTATTTGTGATACTATGCTCTGAATGTTGTCTACTTAATGCAATTATTCAACTGCTTTTAGGAGTTGCTCTCAGGAATGAGTCAGTGGGTGTTTATGCATAATAGCAGGACTGGACTGGGGCCAGAAATAGACCCAGGCATTTAAAGACTGAGCAGCCCACATCAGTTAGATCTCTGTCAGCTAGGCCGCCATAATACGCCAGATCTCTTGTCCTGCAGCACCTTTGTTGTACTACCTGCTGTACAAAATAGGCAGATTGTAGCAGCTTTCCTATTGTTACTCACATAGTGTAATGCTGTTACTGTGTTCTAACAGCTCCCATATAGACTAATGCTGTTGCTATTACTTCAGAGCTGTTGCAGGGCATGAGACACTCAGCTTTTGGGTGGCTCTAGTGTGATGGCTGACCAACAGCTACTGATAGCTACAGGGTTGTCATTAAGCTGGGACTTCATAATTATCAATATTTTTTGCAAGGTTTACCTAGCCTTGTTTTGAGCTGTCTATAACGTAACTGCAAATATTCAAAATCTACTAAACAACACTGCCATCTTGTGGTTGTAATAATAATTGCAGATCCCACCTATAAAAAGCAGATATTTCATTTTTTCTTCTGTGATTCATATAGAGCAGTGTTTTTCAACCAGTGTGCCATGGCACACTAGTGTGCCGTGAGAGATCCTCAGGTGTGCCACGGCAGACTGACAACAGTGTGACATATTTTTAAACTTTGCTTGTTTTTTACTCCCAGTGCAGGGGTAGTTTGTAGGAGGCATGGCATAACAGCACAATACATACAGTATGTGTGTGTATGTGTGTATGTGTATATATATATGCTGTATTAGGCTACAATGTGTGATTTTTTTTTAAATTTTGGGATGGTGGTGTGCCACAGGATTTTTTAATGTAAAAAAGTGTGCCACGGCAAAAAAAAGGTTAAAAATCACTGATATAGAGCATGCAATTTTAAGCAACTTTCTAATTTACTCCTATTATCAATTTTTCTTCGTTCTCTTGCTACCTTTATATAAAAATAAGGAATTTAATCTATTTTTTGGTTCAGCCTGGACAGCACTTGGTCGGTTTAATTAATCCACTAATCAGCAAGAACAACCCAGGTTTTTCATAAAAAATTGGCCGGCATCTAAACTTACATTCTTGCTTTTCAAATAAAGATACCAAGAGAATGAAGAAAATTTGATTATAGGAGTAAATTAGAAATTTGCTTAAAATTGCATGCTCTATCTGAATCACGAAAAAAAAAAAATTGGGGCTCAGTGTCCCTTTAATATTAATGCCACTGTATTATAATCGGTAAAAATACTTTCAAAGTGAATGTAAATTTTGATGATAAAGTGCCCGGTTTTTAAAAATCCGATTAAAAACAGGGGCACTTTAATTCATAAAAATTTACATTTCACTCGTGTTGTGAAAATACTTAACTTTTTAATCTTGACAGCCGCTCCAGCTTCCCCCGGTCATCTCAAGCCTCTTCCTACGAAATTACGGATCGGTCATCCTCCAATCACGGCTTCCCCCAGGGGGAATCAGTGTCTGATTCAACGCCGTGATTGGAGGAAGCCGGATTCCTCATTTTAGACCCAGGCAGAGGCTTTGCGACGGGCGGAGGAAGCGATGCAGCTGCTGTCAAGTTTAAAAGGTAAGTATTTTTTCACAACAGGAATGAAATGTAAATTTTGATTAATTAAAGTGCC